>NC_084757.1:39579867-39612367 GCF_033978785.1 Entelurus aequoreus
TGTACATTTTGTTAATGAATGGTGTTGAGATGTACATTTCTGTAATGAATGATGTTTGAGATGTACATTTTGCTAATGAATGGTGTTGAGATGTACATTTGGTTAATGAATGGTGTTGAGATGTACATTTCTGTAATGAATGGTGTTGAGATGTACATTTCTGTAATGAATGGTGTTGAGATGTACATTTTGCTAATGAATGGTGTTGAGATGTACATTTTGTTAATGAATGTGTTGAGATGTACATTTTGTTGATGAATGGTGTTGAGATGTACATTTTGTTAATGAATGGTGTTGAGATGTACATTTTGTTAATGAATGATGTTGAGATGTACATTTCTGTAATGAATGGTGTTGAGATGTACATTTTGTTAATGAATGGTGTTGAGATGTACATTTCTGTAATGAATGGTGTTGAGATGTACATTTTGCTAATGAATGGTGTTGAGATGTACATTTGTTAATGAATGGTGTTGAGATGTACATTTCTGTAATGAATGGTGTTGAGATGTACATTTTGCTAATGAATGGTGTTGAGATGTACATTTTTGTTGATGAATGGTGTTGAGATGTACATTTTGTTAATGAATGGTGTTGAGATGTACATTTGCTGTAATGAATGGTGTTGAGATGTACATTTCTGTTAATGAATGGTGTTGAGATGTACATTTTGCTAATGAATGGTGTTGAGATGTACATTTTGTTGATGAATGGTGTTGAGATGTACATTTTGTTAATGAATGGTGTTGAGATGTACATTTTGTAATGAATGGTGTTGAGATGTACATTTTGTTAATGAATGGTGTTGAGATGTACATTTTGTTAATGAATGGTGTTGAGATGTACATTTTGTTAATGAATGGTGTTGAGATGTACATTTTGTTAATGAATGGTGTTGAGATGTACATTTGTAATGAATGGTGTTGAGATGTACATTTTGTTAATGAATGGTGTTGAGATGTACATTTTGTTAATGAATGGTGTTGAGATGTACATTTTGTTAATGAATGGTGTTGAGATGTACATTTTGTTAATGAATGGTGTTGAGATGTACATTTTGTTAATGAATGGCTGTTGAGATGTACATTTCTGTAATGAATGTGTTGAGATGTACATTTGTTAATGAATGGTGTTGAGATGTACATTTTGTTAATGGTGTTGAGATGTACATTTGGTTAATGAATGGTGTTGAGATGTACATTTTGTTAATGAATGGTGTTGAGATGTACATTTCTGTAATGAATGGTGTTGAGATGTACATTTCTGTTAATGAATGCTGTTGAGATGTACATTTCTGTAATGAATGGTGTTGAGATGTACATTTTGTTAATGAATGGTGTTGAGATGTACATTTTGTTAATGGTGTTGAGATGTACATTTTGTTAATGAATGGTGTTGAGATGTACATTTCTGTAATGAATGGTGTTGAGATGTACATTTGTTAATGAATGGTGTTGAGATGTACATTTTGTTAATGAATGGTGTTGAGATGTACATTTGGTTAATGAATGGTGTTGAGATGTACATTTCTGTAATGAATGGTGTTGAGATGTACATTTTCTGTAATGAATGGTGTTGAGATGTACATTTGGTTAATGAATGGTGTTGAGATGTACATTTTGTTAATGAATGTGTTGAGATGTACATTTCTGTAATGAATGGTGTTGAGATGTACATTTTGTTAATGAATGGTGTTGAGATGTACATTTTGTTAATGAATGGTGTTGAGATGTACATTTGGTTAATGAATGGTGTTGAGATGTACATTTTGTTAATGAATGGTGTTGAGATGTACATTTCTGTTAATGAATGGTGTTGAGATGTACATTTCTGTAATGAATGGTGTTGAGATGTACATTTTGTTAATGAATGGATGTTGAGATTGTAAGATGTTATTTGGTTAATGAATGGTGTTGAGATGTACATTTTGTTAATGAATGGTGTTGAGATGTACATTTTGTTAATGAATGAGTGTTGAGATGTACATTTTGTTAATGAATGGTGTTGAGATGTACATTTTGGTTAATGAATGGTGTTGAGATGTACATTTTGCTAATGAATGGTGTTGAGATGTACATTTGGTTAATGAATGGTGTTGAGATGTACATTTTGTTAATGAATGATGTTGAGATGTACATTTCTGTAATGAATGGTGTTGAGATGTACATTTTGTTAATGAATGGTGTTGAGATGTACATTTCTGTAATGAATGATGTTGAGATGTACATTTTGCTAATGAATGGTGTTGAGATGTACATTTGGTTAATGAATGGTGTTGAGATGTACATTTCTGTAATGAATGGTGTTGAGATGTACATTTCTGTAATGAATGGTGTTGAGATGTACATTTTGCTAATGAATGGTGTTGAGATGTACATTTTGTTAATGAATGGTGTTGAGATGTACATTTTGTTGATGAATGGTGTTGAGATGTACATTTTGTTAATGAATGGTGTTGAGATGTACATTTCTGTAATGAATGATGTTGAGATGTACATTTTGCTAATGAATGGTGTTGAGATGTACATTTGGTTAATGAATGGTGTTGAGATGTACATTTCTGTAATGAATGGTGTTGAGATGTACATTTTGCTAATGAATGGTGTTGAGATGTACATTTTGTTGATGAATGGTGTTGAGATGTACATTTTGTTAATGAATGGTGTTGAGATGTACATTTCTGTAATGAATGGTGTTGAGATGTACATTTTGTTAATGAATGGTGTTGAGATGTACATTTTGCTAATGAATGGTGTTGAGATGTACATTTTGTTGATGAATGGTGTTGAGATGTACATTTTGTTAATGAATGGTGTTGAGATGTACATTTCTGTAATGAATGGTGTTGAGATGTACATTTTGTTAATGAATGGTGTTGAGATGTACATTTGGTTAATGAATGGTGTTGAGATGTACATTTTGTTAATGAATGGTGTTGAGATGTACATTTTGTTAATGAATGGTGTTGAGATGTACATTTGGTTAATGAATGGTGTTGAGATGTACATTTTGTTAATGAATGGTGTTGAGATGTACATTTGGTTAATGAATGGTGTTGAGATGTACATTTTGTTAATGAATGGTGTTGAGATGTACATTTCTGTAATGAATGGTGTTGAGATGTACATTTTGTTAATGAATGCTGTTGAGATGTACATTTTGTTAATGGTGTTGAGATGTACATTTGGTTAATGAATGGTGTTGAGATGTACATTTTGTTAATGAATGATGTTGAGATGTACATTTCTGTAATGAATGCTGTTGAGATGTACATTTTGTTAATGAATGGTGTTGAGATGTACATTTTGTTAATGGTGTTGAGATGTACATTTTGTTAATGAATGGTGTTGAGATGTACATTTCTGTAATGAATGGTGTTGAGATGTACATTTGGTTAATGAATGGTGTTGAGATGTACATTTTGTTAATGAATGGTGTTGAGATGTACATTTGGTTAATGAATGGTGTTGAGATGTACATTTCTGTAATGAATGGTGTTGAGATGTACATTTCTGTAATGAATGGTGTTGAGATGTACATTTGGTTAATGAATGGTGTTGAGATGTACATTTTGTTAATGAATGGTGTTGAGATGTACATTTGGTTAATGAATGGTGTTGAGATGTACATTTCTGTAATGAATGGTGTTGAGATGTACATTTTGTTAATGAATGGTGTTGAGATGTACATTTGGTTAATGAATGGTATGGAGATGTACATTTTGTTAATGAATGTTGTTGAGATGTACATTTTGTTAATGAATGTTGTTGAGATGTACATTTCTGTAATGAATGGTGTTGAGATGTACATTTTGTTAATGAATGTTGTTGAGATGTACATTTTGTTAATGAATGGTGTTGAGATGTACATTTTGTTAATGAATGTTGTTGAGATGTACATTTCTGTAATGAATGGTGTTGAGATGTACATTTTGTTAATGAATGGTGTTGAGATGTACATTTTGCTAATGAATGGTGTTGAGATGTACATTTTGTTAATGAATGGTGTTGAGATGTACATTTGGTTAATGAATGGTGTTGAGATGTACATTTCTGTAATGAATGGTGTTGAGATGTACATTTGGTTAATGAATGGTGTTGAGATGTACATTTTGCTAATGAATGGTGTTGAGATGTACATTTCTGTAATGAATGGTGTTGAGATGTACATTTGGTTAATGAATGGTGTTGAGATGTACATTTTGTTAATGAATGATGTTGAGATGTACATTTCTGTAATGAATGGTGTTGAGATGTACATTTTGTTAATGAATGGTGTTGAGATGTACATTTCTGTAATGAATGATGTTGAGATGTACATTTTGCTAATGAATGGTGTTGAGATGTACATTTGGTTAATGAATGGTGTTGAGATGTACATTCTGTAATGAATGGTGTTGAGATGTACATTTCTGTAATGAATGGTGTTGAGATGTACATTTTGCTAATGAATGGTGTTGAGATGTACATTTTGTTAATGAATGGTGTTGAGATGTACATTTTGCTGATGAATGGTGTTGAGATGTACATTTTGTTAATGAATGGTGTTGAGATGTACATTTTGTTAATGAATGGTGTTGAGATGTACATTTTGTTAATGAATGGTGTTGAGATGTACATTTCTGTAATGAATGATGTTGAGATGTACATTTTGCTAATGAATGGTGTTGAGATGTACATTTGGTTAATGAATGGTGTTGAGATGTACATTTCTGTAATGAATGGTGTTGAGATGTACATTTTGCTAATGAATGGTGTTGAGATGTACATTTTGTTGATGAATGGTGTTGAGATGTACATTTTGTTAATGAATGGTGTTGAGATGTACATTTCTGTAATGAATGGTGTTGAGATGTACATTTTGTTAATGAATGGTGTTGAGATGTACATTTTGCTAATGAATGGTGTTGAGATGTACATTTTGTTGATGAATGGTGTTGAGATGTACATTTTGTTAATGAATGGTGTTGAGATGTACATTTCTGTAATGAATGGTGTTGAGATGTACATTTTGTTAATGAATGGTGTTGAGATGTACATTTGGTTAATGAATGGTGTTGAGATGTACATTTTGTTAATGAATGGTGTTGAGATGTACATTTTGTTAATGAATGGTGTTGAGATGTACATTTGGTTAATGAATGGTGTTGAGATGTACATTTGGTTAATGAATGGTGTTGAGATGTACATTTTGTTAATGAATGGTGTTGAGATGTACATTTTGTTAATGAATGGTGTTGAGATGTACATTTTGTTAATGAATGCTGTTGAGATGTACATTTCTGTAATGAATGGTGTTGAGATGTACATTTTGTTAATGAATGGTGTTGAGATGTACATTTTGTTAATGGTGTTGAGATGTACATTTGGTTAATGAATGGTGTTGAGATGTACATTTTGTTAATGAATGGTGTTGAGATGTACATTTCTGTAATGAATGGTGTTGAGATGTACATTTTGTTAATGAATGCTGTTGAGATGTACATTTTGTTAATGGTGTTGAGATGTACATTTTGTTAATGAATGGTGTTGAGATGTACATTTCTGTAATGAATGGTGTTGAGATGTACATTTGGTTAATGAATGGTGTTGAGATGTACATTTTGTTAATGAATGGTGTTGAGATGTACATTTGGTTAATGAATGGTGTTGAGATGTACATTTCTGTAATGAATGGTGTTGAGATGTACATTTGGTTAATGAATGGTATGGAGATGTACATTTTGTTAATGAATGTTGTTGAGATGTACATTTTGTTAATGAATGGTGTTGAGATGTACATTTTGTTAATGAATGTTGTTGAGATGTACATTTCTGTAATGAATGGTGTTGAGATGTACATTTTGTTAATGAATGGTGTTGAGATGTACATTTTGTTAATGAATGGTGTTGAGATGTACATTTCTGTAATGAATGGTGTTGAGATGTACATTTTGTTAATGAATGATGTTGAGATGTACATTTTGTTAATGAATGGTGTTGAGATGTACATTTGGTTAATGAATGGTGTTGAGATGTACATTTTGTTAATGAATGGTGTTGAGATGTACATTTTGTTAATGAATGATGTTGAGATGTACATTTTGTTAATGAATGGTGTTGAGATGTACATTTGGTTAATGAATGGTGTTGAGATGTACATTTTGCTAATGAATGGTGTTGAGATGTACATTTGGTTAATGAATGGTGTTGAGATGTACATTTTGTTAATGAATGATGTTGAGATGTACATTTCTGTAATGAATGGTGTTGAGATGTACATTTTGTTAATGAATGGTGTTGAGATGTACATTTCTGTAATGAATGATGTTGAGATGTACATTTTGCTAATGAATGGTGTTGAGATGTACATTTGGTTAATGAATGGTGTTGAGATGTACATTTCTGTAATGAATGGTGTTGAGATGTACATTTCTGTAATGAATGGTGTTGAGATGTACATTTTGCTAATGAATGGTGTTGAGATGTACATTTTGTTAATGAATGGTGTTGAGATGTACATTTTGTTGATGAATGGTGTTGAGATGTACATTTTGTTAATGAATGGTGTTGAGATGTACATTTTGTTAATGAATGATGTTGAGATGTACATTTCTGTAATGAATGGTGTTGAGATGTACATTTTGTTAATGAATGGTGTTGAGATGTACATTTCTGTAATGAATGATGTTGAGATGTACATTTTGCTAATGAATGGTGTTGAGATGTACATTTGGTTAATGAATGGTGTTGAGATGTACATTTCTGTAATGAATGGTGTTGAGATGTACATTTTGTTAATGAATGGTGTTGAGATGTACATTTTGCTAATGAATGGTGTTGAGATGTACATTTTGTTGATGAATGGTGTTGAGATGTACATTTTGTAATGAATGGTGTTGAGATGTACATTTCTGTAATGAATGGTGTTGAGATGTACATTTTGTTAATGAATGGTGTTGAGATGTACATTTTGCTAATGAATGGTGTTGAGATGTACATTTTGTTGATGAATGGTGTTGAGATGTACATTTTGTTAATGAATGGTGTTGAGATGTACATTTCTGTAATGAATGGTGTTGAGATGTACATTTTGTTAATGAATGGTGTTGAGATGTACATTTGGTTAATGAATGGTGTTGAGATGTACATTTTGTTAATGAATGGTGTTGAGATGTACATTTTGTTAATGAATGGTGTTGAGATGTACATTTGGTTAATGAATGGTGTTGAGATGTACATTTTGTTAATGAATGGTGTTGAGATGTACATTTGGTTAATGAATGGTGTTGAGATGTACATTTTGTTAATGAATGGTGTTGAGATGTACATTTTGTTAATGAATGGTGTTGAGATGTACATTTTGTTAATGAATGCTGTTGAGATGTACATTTCTGTAATGAATGGTGTTGAGATGTACATTTTGTTAATGAATGGTGTTGAGATGTACATTTTGTTAATGGTGTTGAGATGTACATTTGGTTAATGAATGGTGTTGAGATGTACATTTTGTTAATGAATGGTGTTGAGATGTACATTTCTGTAATGAATGATGTTGAGATGTACATTTCTGTAATGAATGCTGTTGAGATGTACATTTCTGTAATGAATGGTGTTGAGATGTACATTTTGTTAATGAATGGTGTTGAGATGTACATTTTGTTAATGGTGTTGAGATGTACATTTTGTTAATGAATGGTGTTGAGATGTACATTTCTGTAATGAATGGTGTTGAGATGTACATTTGGTTAATGAATGGTGTTGAGATGTACATTTTGTTAATGAATGGTGTTGAGATGTACATTTGGTTAATGAATGGTGTTGAGATGTACATTTCTGTAATGAATGGTGTTGAGATGTACATTTCTGTAATGAATGGTGTTGAGATGTACATTTGGTTAATGAATGGTGTTGAGATGTACATTTTGTTAATGAATGGTGTTGAGATGTACATTTCTGTAATGAATGGTGTTGAGATGTACATTTTGTTAATGAATGATGTTGAGATGTACATTTTGTTAATGAATGGTGTTGAGATGTACATTTGGTTAATGAATGGTGTTGAGATGTACATTTTGTTAATGAATGGTGTTGAGATGTACATTTTGTTAATGAATGGTGTTGAGATGTACATTTCTGTAATGAATGGTGTTGAGATGTACATTTTGTTAATGAATGATGTTGAGATGTACATTTTGTTAATGAATGGTGTTGAGATGTACATTTGGTTAATGAATGGTGTTGAGATGTACATTTTGTTAATGAATGGTGTTGAGATGTACATTTTGTTAATGAATGATGTTGAGATGTACATTTTGTTAATGAATGGTGTTGAGATGTACATTTGGTTAATGAATGGTGTTGAGATGTACATTTTGCTAATGAATGGTGTTGAGATGTACATTTGGTTAATGAATGGTGTTGAGATGTACATTTTGTTAATGAATGATGTTGAGATGTACATTTCTGTAATGAATGGTGTTGAGATGTACATTTTGTTAATGAATGGTGTTGAGATGTACATTTCTGTAATGAATGATGTTGAGATGTACATTTTGCTAATGAATGGTGTTGAGATGTACATTTGGTTAATGAATGGTGTTGAGATGTACATTTCTGTAATGAATGGTGTTGAGATGTACATTTCTGTAATGAATGGTGTTGAGATGTACATTTTGCTAATGAATGGTGTTGAGATGTACATTTTGTTAATGAATGGTGTTGAGATGTACATTTTGTTGATGAATGGTGTTGAGATGTACATTTTGTTAATGAATGGTGTTGAGATGTACATTTCTGTAATGAATGATGTTGAGATGTACATTTTGCTAATGAATGGTGTTGAGATGTACATTTGGTTAATGAATGGTGTTGAGATGTACATTTCTGTAATGAATGGTGTTGAGATGTACATTTCTGTAATGAATGGTGTTGAGATGTACATTTTGTTAATGAATGGTGTTGAGATGTACATTTGGTTAATGAATGGTGTTGAGATGTACATTTTGTTAATGAATGGTGTTGAGATGTACATTTTGTTAATGAATGGTGTTGAGATGTACATTTGGTTAATGAATGGTGTTGAGATGTACATTTTGTTAATGAATGGTGTTGAGATGTACATTTGGTTAATGAATGGTGTTGAGATGTACATTTTGTTAATGAATGGTGTTGAGATGTACATTTCTGTAATGAATGGTGTTGAGATGTACATTTTGTTAATGAATGCTGTTGAGATGTACATTTTGTTAATGGTGTTGAGATGTACATTTGGTTAATGAATGGTGTTGAGATGTACATTTTGTTAATGAATGATGTTGAGATGTACATTTCTGTAATGAATGCTGTTGAGATGTACATTTTGTTAATGAATGGTGTTGAGATGTACATTTTGTTAATGGTGTTGAGATGTACATTTTGTTAATGAATGGTGTTGAGATGTACATTTCTGTAATGAATGGTGTTGAGATGTACATTTGGTTAATGAATGGTGTTGAGATGTACATTTTGTTAATGAATGGTGTTGAGATGTACATTTGGTTAATGAATGGTGTTGAGATGTACATTTCTGTAATGAATGGTGTTGAGATGTACATTTCTGTAATGAATGGTGTTGAGATGTACATTTGGTTAATGAATGGTGTTGAGATGTACATTTTGTTAATGAATGGTGTTGAGATGTACATTTGGTTAATGAATGGTGTTGAGATGTACATTTCTGTAATGAATGGTGTTGAGATGTACATTTTGTTAATGAATGGTGTTGAGATGTACATTTGGTTAATGAATGGTATGGAGATGTACATTTTGTTAATGAATGTTGTTGAGATGTACATTTTGTTAATGAATGTTGTTGAGATGTACATTTCTGTAATGAATGGTGTTGAGATGTACATTTTGTTAATGAATGTTGTTGAGATGTACATTTTGTTAATGAATGGTGTTGAGATGTACATTTTGTTAATGAATGTTGTTGAGATGTACATTTCTGTAATGAATGGTGTTGAGATGTACATTTTGTTAATGAATGGTGTTGAGATGTACATTTTGCTAATGAATGGTGTTGAGATGTACATTTTGTTAATGAATGGTGTTGAGATGTACATTTGGTTAATGAATGGTGTTGAGATGTACATTTCTGTAATGAATGGTGTTGAGATGTACATTTGGTTAATGAATGGTGTTGAGATGTACATTTTGCTAATGAATGGTGTTGAGATGTACATTTCTGTAATGAATGGTGTTGAGATGTACATTTGGTTAATGAATGGTGTTGAGATGTACATTTTGTTAATGAATGATGTTGAGATGTACATTTCTGTAATGAATGGTGTTGAGATGTACATTTTGTTAATGAATGGTGTTGAGATGTACATTTCTGTAATGAATGATGTTGAGATGTACATTTTGCTAATGAATGGTGTTGAGATGTACATTTGGTTAATGAATGGTGTTGAGATGTACATTTCTGTAATGAATGGTGTTGAGATGTACATTTCTGTAATGAATGGTGTTGAGATGTACATTTTGCTAATGAATGGTGTTGAGATGTACATTTTGTTAATGAATGGTGTTGAGATGTACATTTTGCTGATGAATGGTGTTGAGATGTACATTTTGTTAATGAATGGTGTTGAGATGTACATTTTGTTAATGAATGGTGTTGAGATGTACATTTTGTTAATGAATGGTGTTGAGATGTACATTTCTGTAATGAATGATGTTGAGATGTACATTTTGCTAATGAATGGTGTTGAGATGTACATTTGGTTAATGAATGGTGTTGAGATGTACATTTCTGTAATGAATGGTGTTGAGATGTACATTTTGCTAATGAATGGTGTTGAGATGTACATTTTGTTGATGAATGGTGTTTGAGATGTACATTTTGTTAATGAATGGTGTTGAGATGTACATTTCTGTAATGAATGGTGTTGAGATGTACATTTTGTTAATGAATGGTGTTGAGATGTACATTTTGCTAATGAATGGTGTTGAGATGTACATTTTGTTGATGAATGGTGTTGAGATGTACATTTTGTTAATGAATGGTGTTGAGATGTACATTTCTGTAATGAATGGTGTTGAGATGTACATTTTGTTAATGAATGGTGTTGAGATGTACATTTGGTTAATGAATGGTGTTGAGATGTACATTTTGTTAATGAATGGTGTTGAGATGTACATTTTGTTAATGAATGGTGTTGAGATGTACATTTGGTTAATGAATGGTGTTGAGATGTACATTTGGTTAATGAATGGTGTTGAGATGTACATTTTGTTAATGAATGGTGTTGAGATGTACATTTTGTTAATGAATGGTGTTGAGATGTACATTTTGTTAATGAATGCTGTTGAGATGTACATTTCTGTAATGAATGGTGTTGAGATGTACATTTTGTTAATGAATGGTGTTGAGATGTACATTTTGTTAATGGTGTTGAGATGTACATTTGGTTAATGAATGGTGTTGAGATGTACATTTTGTTAATGAATGGTGTTGAGATGTACATTTCTGTAATGAATGGTGTTGAGATGTACATTTTGTTAATGAATGCTGTTGAGATGTACATTTTGTTAATGGTGTTGAGATGTACATTTTGTTAATGAATGGTGTTGAGATGTACATTTCTGTAATGAATGGTGTTGAGATGTACATTTGGTTAATGAATGGTGTTGAGATGTACATTTTGTTAATGAATGGTGTTGAGATGTACATTTGGTTAATGAATGGTGTTGAGATGTACATTTCTGTAATGAATGGTGTTGAGATGTACATTTGGTTAATGAATGGTATGGAGATGTACATTTTGTTAATGAATGTTGTTGAGATGTACATTTTGTTAATGAATGGTGTTGAGATGTACATTTTGTTAATGAATGTTGTTGAGATGTACATTTCTGTAATGAATGGTGTTGAGATGTACATTTTGTTAATGAATGGTGTTGAGATGTACATTTTGTTAATGAATGGTGTTGAGATGTACATTTCTGTAATGAATGGTGTTGAGATGTACATTTTGTTAATGAATGATGTTGAGATGTACATTTTGTTAATGAATGGTGTTGAGATGTACATTTGGTTAATGAATGGTGTTGAGATGTACATTTTGTTAATGAATGGTGTTGAGATGTACATTTTGTTAATGAATGATGTTGAGATGTACATTTTGTTAATGAATGGTGTTGAGATGTACATTTGGTTAATGAATGGTGTTGAGATGTACATTTTGCTAATGAATGGTGTTGAGATGTACATTTGGTTAATGAATGGTGTTGAGATGTACATTTTGTTAATGAATGATGTTGAGATGTACATTTCTGTAATGAATGGTGTTGAGATGTACATTTTGTTAATGAATGGTGTTGAGATGTACATTTCTGTAATGAATGATGTTGAGATGTACATTTTGCTAATGAATGGTGTTGAGATGTACATTTGGTTAATGAATGGTGTTGAGATGTACATTTCTGTAATGAATGGTGTTGAGATGTACATTTCTGTAATGAATGGTGTTGAGATGTACATTTTGCTAATGAATGGTGTTGAGATGTACATTTTGTTAATGAATGGTGTTGAGATGTACATTTTGTTGATGAATGGTGTTGAGATGTACATTTTGTTAATGAATGGTGTTGAGATGTACATTTTGTTAATGAATGATGTTGAGATGTACATTTCTGTAATGAATGGTGTTGAGATGTACATTTTGTTAATGAATGGTGTTGAGATGTACATTTCTGTAATGAATGATGTTGAGATGTACATTTTGCTAATGAATGGTGTTGAGATGTACATTTGGTTAATGAATGGTGTTGAGATGTACATTTCTGTAATGAATGGTGTTGAGATGTACATTTTGTTAATGAATGGTGTTGAGATGTACATTTTGCTAATGAATGGTGTTGAGATGTACATTTTGTTGATGAATGGTGTTGAGATGTACATTTTGTTAATGAATGGTGTTGAGATGTACATTTCTGTAATGAATGGTGTTGAGATGTACATTTTGTTAATGAATGGTGTTGAGATGTACATTTTGCTAATGAATGGTGTTGAGATGTACATTTTGTTGATGAATGGTGTTGAGATGTACATTTTGTTAATGAATGGTGTTGAGATGTACATTTCTGTAATGAATGGTGTTGAGATGTACATTTTGTTAATGAATGGTGTTGAGATGTACATTTGGTTAATGAATGGTGTTGAGATGTACATTTTGTTAATGAATGGTGTTGAGATGTACATTTTGTTAATGAATGGTGTTGAGATGTACATTTGGTTAATGAATGGTGTTGAGATGTACATTTTGTTAATGAATGGTGTTGAGATGTACATTTGGTTAATGAATGGTGTTGAGATGTACATTTTGTTAATGAATGGTGTTGAGATGTACATTTTGTTAATGAATGGTGTTGAGATGTACATTTTGTTAATGAATGCTGTTGAGATGTACATTTCTGTAATGAATGGTGTTGAGATGTACATTTTGTTAATGAATGGTGTTGAGATGTACATTTTGTTAATGGTGTTGAGATGTACATTTGGTTAATGAATGGTGTTGAGATGTACATTTTGTTAATGAATGGTGTTGAGATGTACATTTCTGTAATGAATGATGTTGAGATGTACATTTCTGTAATGAATGCTGTTGAGATGTACATTTCTGTAATGAATGGTGTTGAGATGTACATTTTGTTAATGAATGGTGTTGAGATGTACATTTTGTTAATGGTGTTGAGATGTACATTTTGTTAATGAATGGTGTTGAGATGTACATTTCTGTAATGAATGGTGTTGAGATGTACATTTGGTTAATGAATGGTGTTGAGATGTACATTTTGTTAATGAATGGTGTTGAGATGTACATTTGGTTAATGAATGGTGTTGAGATGTACATTTCTGTAATGAATGGTGTTGAGATGTACATTTCTGTAATGAATGGTGTTGAGATGTACATTTGGTTAATGAATGGTGTTGAGATGTACATTTTGTTAATGAATGGTGTTGAGATGTACATTTCTGTAATGAATGGTGTTGAGATGTACATTTTGTTAATGAATGATGTTGAGATGTACATTTTGTTAATGAATGGTGTTGAGATGTACATTTGGTTAATGAATGGTGTTGAGATGTACATTTTGTTAATGAATGGTGTTGAGATGTACATTTTGTTAATGAATGATGTTGAGATGTACATTTTGTTAATGAATGGTGTTGAGATGTACATTTGGTTAATGAATGGTGTTGAGATGTACATTTTGCTAATGAATGGTGTTGAGATGTACATTTGGTTAATGAATGGTGTTGAGATGTACATTTTGTTAATGAATGATGTTGAGATGTACATTTCTGTAATGAATGGTGTTGAGATGTACATTTTGTTAATGAATGGTGTTGAGATGTACATTTCTGTAATGAATGATGTTGAGATGTACATTTTGCTAATGAATGGTGTTGAGATGTACATTTGGTTAATGAATGGTGTTGAGATGTACATTTCTGTAATGAATGGTGTTGAGATGTACATTTCTGTAATGAATGGTGTTGAGATGTACATTTTGCTAATGAATGGTGTTGAGATGTACATTTTGTTAATGAATGGTGTTGAGATGTACATTTTGTTGATGAATGGTGTTGAGATGTACATTTTGTTAATGAATGGTGTTGAGATGTACATTTCTGTAATGAATGATGTTGAGATGTACATTTTGCTAATGAATGGTGTTGAGATGTACATTTGGTTAATGAATGGTGTTGAGATGTACATTTCTGTAATGAATGGTGTTGAGATGTACATTTCTGTAATGAATGGTGTTGAGATGTACATTTTGTTAATGAATGGTGTTGAGATGTACATTTGGTTAATGAATGGTGTTGAGATGTACATTTTGTTAATGAATGGTGTTGAGATGTACATTTTGTTAATGAATGGTGTTGAGATGTACATTTGGTTAATGAATGGTGTTGAGATGTACATTTTGTTAATGAATGGTGTTGAGATGTACATTTGGTTAATGAATGGTGTTGAGATGTACATTTTGTTAATGAATGGTGTTGAGATGTACATTTCTGTAATGAATGGTGTTGAGATGTACATTTTGTTAATGAATGCTGTTGAGATGTACATTTCTGTAATGAATGGTGTTGAGATGTACATTTTGTTAATGAATGGTGTTGAGATGTACATTTTGTTAATGGTGTTGAGATGTACATTTGGTTAATGAATGGTGTTGAGATGTACATTTTGTTAATGAATGATGTTGAGATGTACATTTCTGTAATGAATGCTGTTGAGATGTACATTTCTGTAATGAATGGTGTTGAGATGTACATTTTGTTAATGAATGGTGTTGAGATGTACATTTTGTTAATGGTGTTGAGATGTACATTTTGTTAATGAATGGTGTTGAGATGTACATTTCTGTAATGAATGGTGTTGAGATGTACATTTGGTTAATGAATGGTGTTGAGATGTACATTTTGTTAATGAATGGTGTTGAGATGTACATTTGGTTAATGAATGGTGTTGAGATGTACATTTCTGTAATGAATGGTGTTGAGATGTACATTTCTGTAATGAATGGTGTTGAGATGTACATTTGGTTAATGAATGGTGTTGAGATGTACATTTTGTTAATGAATGGTGTTGAGATGTACATTTGGTTAATGAATGGTGTTGAGATGTACATTTCTGTAATGAATGGTGTTGAGATGTACATTTTGTTAATGAATGGTGTTGAGATGTACATTTGGTTAATGAATGGTATGGAGATGTACATTTTGTTAATGAATGTTGTTGAGATGTACATTTTGTTAATGAATGTTGTTGAGATGTACATTTCTGTAATGAATGGTGTTGAGATGTACATTTTGTTAATGAATGTTGTTGAGATGTACATTTTGTTAATGAATGGTGTTGAGATGTACATTTTGTTAATGAATGTTGTTGAGATGTACATTTCTGTAATGAATGGTGTTGAGATGTACATTTTGTTAATGAATGGTGTTGAGATGTACATTTTGCTAATGAATGGTGTTGAGATGTACATTTTGTTAATGAATGGTGTTGAGATGTACATTTGGTTAATGAATGGTGTTGAGATGTACATTTCTGTAATGAATGGTGTTGAGATGTACATTTCTGTAATGAATGGTGTTGAGATGTACATTTCTGTAATGAATGGTGTTGAGATGTACATTTCTGTAATGAATGGTGTTGAGATGTACATTTCTGTAATGAATGGTGTTGAGATGTACATTTGATGAGCTTGCATCAGTAACTGTCTTTGTCCTAGAAATCTTTTTCCTCTTTTTTCATCATCCATGTTTTATACTAGCAGATGAATAATAAAGCGGGTGTGCTGGATGTCAGGTGGGTGTGGGTGTGGGTGTGGGCGTCACCAGGCCAGACAGATGTGGGCCACATTGATTGTGGACGTCTTCCTTTGAAGGTGGCCCCAGGCGTGTGGTCACCTTTAATGGTGGTTAAAGCATCTCTGAGATTGATCTGCTGCTTCTCCAGGGAGTGTCTGTCTCTCACACTAATATTATCTCCATCATATTCACTCCTAATTCTGCCTTCATTTCCAGCCTCCTTCTTCTTCTTCTTCTTCTTCTTGGCCTTTAAAATATTCAGCGGCTCTGCAGGCCTCCTCCATGTTGCAGAAGTGAGCCATGCAGAAAGAAAATCTTTGTGAGTCACTGATTTCAATCCTGCTGGATTAGCTTTGGCTAAAAAAAACAAAAAACATACTCAGCATATTTTCATATTTGAAGTGGCGCAAACACTAACGCTATCGTTTCTCTGTGTGTGTGTGTGTGTGTGTGTGTGTGTGTGTGTGTGTGTGTGTGTGTGTGTGTGTGTGTGTGTGTGTGTGTGTGTGTGTGTGTGTGTGTGTGTGTGTGTGTGTGTGTGTGTGTGTGTGTGTGTGTGTCATCACCTGCAGCTGTCATGAGGGTGCAGTCCCAACAAAAAAGAAATCTGCAAGTTGTTTATGGTGCAAACACATGACTGAGGTGGGCAAAACAAACAGGAGCAGCAATCACAGCAACAACACACACTTTACACAGCAATCTGGCACTCAACAAATGACATACAATTCAAATGCATTACAAATATATGAGTGTATATATATATATATATATATATATATATATATATATATATATATATATATATATATATATATATATATATATATATATATATATATATATATATATATATATATATGTATGTGTGGGGGGAAAAATCACAAGACTACTTCATCTCTACAGGCCTGTTTCATGAGGGGTTCCCTCAATCATCAGGAGATTTACATATATGAGTGTATATATATATATATATATATATATATATATATATATATATATATATATATATATATATATATATATATATATATATATATATATATATATATATATATATATATATATACGTTATGTCATAAAAAAAAACACAGGGGCTATATCATCCCTACAAGCCTGTTTCACAGGTTTCCCTGCTTGTCAGGGGATTTTGTAAAATTCCCCTGATGATATAGCCCCTGTGTTTTTTCCTGACCTAACGTATATTCCGCTCCACCCCGGCATTGAGCACTGTATAACGGATAAACCACAGAAACCTCAACTATATATATATATATATATATATATATATATATATATATATATATATATATATATATATATATATATATATATATATATATATATATATATATATATATATATATATATATATATATATATATATATATATATATATATATATATATATATATATATATATATATATGTGTGTGTGTGTGTGTCGTGGTATGAATCTTTGGGCCCCTAAAATGTTGATCAGATTCCAATTCTTGGGGTGAATCAACTCAGAATCAATACTCGATTCAACACGATTCAAACCCATTCTTGCAATATATTATTTGGTATAATAATGATCATTTTCAGAAAAGGTTACATGTTTGAAAAGTTCCTTTTGCTTGACCTAAAATGTCTTTTTAAAAATAAATTCTATTTTTGTAAATTATGAATTAAATAAGAATAATCCATTTAGAATTGAGATGAAAAAGAATCGCAATTTTTTTTGTGCACCCCCCCAAAATGTGCATTATATATATATGTGTGTGTGTGTGTGTGTGTGTGTGTGTGCGTGTGTGTGTGTGTGTATATACTGTATACCCCCACACTCTGTTTGAGTAAAAGCAAATGTTACATTTAATGTATTGCATCTCTTTAAAGGATGAGAAAATGACCTCATCTTGCCAAAGGACAAAACTTCATGCATGGTGAGAAGAAAAGACGTTGAAGGTGAGTGCTCACAAAAAAAAGGTGAGTGCTCACCAAAAAAAAGGTGAGTGCTCACAAAAAAAGGTGAGTGGTCATCATTAAATGTCATGTTGTTTTGCCAGCATGTGTGTGTGTGTTGTAGGGGGGCCTAGAGGGGACACACACATGTTGTAGGGGGGCCTAGAGGGGACACACACATGTTGTAGGGGGGCCTAGAGGGGACACACACATGTTGCCTACAACAAAGGTGGGAAAAAGCTGCAGTCATCAAACAAATGCAGAAGAAAATATGATGTGAAAAACACACAACAGCACAACAGTACACACCACCAACACACTTTGTACTTTTCCTGTGTCAAGGTCATGTCAAATATCAAATAGAAAACATATTCAATTCATATTCCTAGCCCCTTCCTGCTCCGTCACTGGCAGGAATACACAAGCAAATGTCCCTCCCGTCTACTGCACTGATCCTGTCTTTTACTTTTGTTACATTTCTTATTTTACACACACAAATACTGTAAGGTGTTCTATCCCTTCAAGTCATTGATGTCTTATTACATTGTCATAGCAAGCATTCAGTGGCGCTAAATAGTGAAATATAGTTGAAAACATGTCAGTTGTTTCAACATTGAAATATAGTTGAAAACATGTCAGTTGTTGTTGTTTCAACATTGAAATATAGTTGAAAACATGTCAGTTGTTTCAACATTAAAATATAGTTGAAAACATGTCAGTTGTTGTTGTTTCAACATTGAAATATAGTTGAAAACATGTCAGTTGATGTTTCAACATTGAAATATAGTTGAAAACATGTCAGTTGATGTTTCAACATTGAAATATAGTTGAAAACATGTCAGTTGATGTTGTTTCAACATTGAAATATAGTTGAAAACATGTCAGTTGTTGTTTCAACATTGAAATATAGTTGAAAACATGTCAGTTGTTGTTTCAACATTGAAATATAGTTGAAAACATGTCAGTTGATGTTGTTTCAACATTGAAATATAGTTGAAAACATGTCAGTTGTTGTTTCAACATTGAAATATAGTTGAAAACATGTCAGTTGTTGTTTCAACATTGAAATATAGTTGAAAAAATGTCAGTTGATGTTGTTTCAACATTGAAATATAGTTGAAAACATGTCAGTTGTTGTTTCAACATTGAAATATAGTTGAAAACATGTCAGTTGTTGTTGTTTCAACATTGAAATATAGTTGAAAACATGTCAGTTGTTGTTTCAACATTGAAATATAGTTGAAAAAATGTCAGTTGATGTTGTTTCAACATTGAAATATAGTTGAAAACATGTCAGTTGTTGTTTTAACATTGAAATATAGTTGAAAACATGTCAGTTGTTGTTTCAACATTGAAATATAGTTGAAAACATGTCAGTTGTTGTTGTTTCAACATTGAAATATAGTAGAAAACATGTCAGTTGATGTTGTTTCAACATTGAAATATAGTTGAAAACATGTCAGTTGATGTTGTTTCAACATTGAAATATAGTTGAAAACATGTCAGTTGATGTTTCAACATTGAAATATAGTTGAAAACATGTCAGTTGATGTTGTTTCAACATTGAAATATAGTTGAAAACATGTCAGTTGTTGTTTCAACATTGAAATATAGTTGAAAACATGTCAGTTGTTGTTTCAACATTGAAATATAGTTGAAAACATGTCAGTTGATGTTGTTTCAACATTGAAATATAGTTGAAAACATGTCAGTTGATGTTTCAACATTGAAATATAGTTGAAAACATGTCAGTTGATGTTGTTTCAACATTGAAATATAGTTGAAAACATGTCAGTTGTTGTTTCAACATTGAAATATAGTTGAAAACATGTCAGTTGATGTTGTTTCAACATTGAAATATAGTTGAAAACATGTCAGTTGTTGTTTCAACATTGAAATATAGTTGAAAACATGTCAGTTGTTGTTGTTTCAACATTGAAATATAGTTGAAAACATGTCAGTTGTTGTTTCAACATTGAAATATAGTTGAAAACATGTCAGTTGTGAGTAAAGCTTTGGCTTCCAAACATTTAATCACTTGCCCGTACGTGCGTGTCGCTATGTGCATGTCACGTACGTAACTTTGGGGAAATATATGTTTCTTGCCGACTCTGATGGCGGCCAGGGTGTCGTCGAAAGCTACAACGCCCGCCGCCGCTCCGTAGCTAAGTTAGCTTCAATGGCTCGTTAGCAACAGCATTGTTAATCTTCCCCAGGCGGGACAGCATTAACCGTGTAGTTACATGTCCATGGTTTAATAGTATTGTTGATCTTCTGTCTATCCTTCCAGTCAGGGGTTTATTTCTTTTGTTTCTATCTGCATTTAAGCACAATGCTATCACGTTAGCTCCGTAGCTAAAGAGCGTCGTCGATGTATTGTCGTGGAGATAAAAGTCACTGTGAATGTCCATTTGGTGTTGTGGACTGTCATTTTCAAGAGGATATAGTATCCCAGGTGCTTTCTAATACAAATCCGTGATCCACAATAGAAAAAGGAGAGAGTGTGGAATCCAATGAGCCAGCTTGTACCTAAGTTACGGTCAGAGCGAAAAAAGATACGTCCTGCACTGCACTCTAGTCCTTCACTCTCACGTTCCTCATCCACGAATCTTTCATCCTGGCTCAAATTAATGGGTAATCGTCGCTTTCTCGGTCCGAGTCACTCTCGCTGCTGGTGTAAACAATGTGCAGATGTGAGGAGCCTTTCAACCTGTGACGTCACGCTACTTTCAACCTGTGACGTCACGCTACTTTCAACCTGTGACGTCACGCTACTTCCAACCTGTGACGTCACGCTACTTTCAACCTGTGACGTCACGCTACTTTCAACCTGTGACGTCACGCTACTTTCAACCTGCGACGTCACGCTACTTTCAACCTGTGACGTCACGCTACTTTCAACCTGTGACGTCACGCTACTTTCAACCTGTGACGTCACGCTACTTTCAACCTGTGACGTCACGCTACTTTCAACCTGTGACGTCACGCTACTTTCAACCTGTGACGTCACGCTACTTTCAACCTGTGACGTCACGCTACTTTCAACCTGTGACGTCACGCTACTTTCAACCTGTGACGTCACGCTACTTTCAACCTGTGACGTCACGCTACTTTCAACCTGTGACGTCACGCTACTTTCAACCTGTGACGTCACGCTACTTTCAACCTGTGACGTCACGCTACTTTCAACTTGTGACGTCACGCTACTTTCAACCTGTGACGTCACGCTACTTTCAACCTGTGACGTCACGCTACTTTCAACCTGCGACGTCACGCTACTTTCAACTTGTGACGTCACGCTACTTCCTGTACAGGCAAGACTTTTTTATCAGCGAGCAAAAGTTGCCAACTTTATCGTCGATGTTCTCTACTAAATCCTTTCAGCAAAAATATGGCAATATCACCAAATGATCAAGTATGACACATAGAATGGATCTGCTATCCCCGTTTAAATAAGAGAATCTCATTTCAGTAGGACTTTAACCTTGTTGGAGGCAACAAACACCACCAGTTTCATATGCGCATTCACCCAACCCTTCTTTAGTGACAAATAAAATGTTTTTTTTTTCAAATTCAAGACAAAGTTATATGTTTTTGGTAACACTTTAGTATGGGGAACATTTTCTAAGTAACAAAGACTTAATTTAGAGTTATTTGGTTAGGGTTAAGGCCAGGGTTAGAGGGTTAGGGTTATAATAAGGCCATGCCGTTAAAGGCATTAATAAGTACTTAATAATGACTAGTTAAGAGCCAATATGTTACTAATTTGCATGTTAATAAGCAACTAATTAATGGTGAATATGTTCTCCATACTAAAGTGTTACCATGTTTTATTACTGGTGCACTTGATGAAGCGTGCATGAACATCACCTTGTTCAAACAACAAAATCAACATAAACTCACAACAAATGACACACCTGCAAATCAGTCTGACTTCTGCTGTTGTCGTATCTGTAATACGCCGATAGGGAGAAGTCTTTATTTACACGGTGAGTCGGGTGTGTCTTGACCTCCGCCGAACCCCTGAGCCCGACTCACCAAACCCCTAGGGTTCAAACCAACCCAGGTTAAGAACCACTGCCCAAGACGTATAAGATTTCATGGGATTTAGCGATTAGCAGTGACAGATTGTTTGGTAAACATGTTCTATATGTTATAGTTATTTGAATGACTCTTACCATAATATGTGAGGTTAACATAGCAGTTGGTTATTTATGCCTCATATAACGTACACTTATTCAGCCTGTTGTTCACTATTCTTTAGACATTTTAAATTGCCTTTCAAACTGTATAATGCACATGTTCCTCCACTGCACTTAAATGTAGGATATATTTATATTATTCATATATTACATATAATACATTATATTATTTTTTGTTATTATTATTGTCTATTGTGAGTGATGCTGAATTTCCCCCAGGGATCAATAAAGTATTTTCTATTCTATTCTATTCTAAATGTCTATTCTTGCTGTTGGCTTTTATCAAATACATTTCCCCAAAAAATGCGACTTATACTCCAGTGCGACTTATATATGTGTTTTCCCTTCTTTATTATGCACTTTCGGCCGGTGCGACTTATACTCCAGAGCGACTTATACTGCGAAAAATACAGTACATATATTTTTACAAGCATGTTTTGTTGTCCCGTGCAAAGGAGAGGACAGGAGGAGCATACAAATCATGATTCTATTTCAAATGTAAAGTTTCTATTTCAAATGTAAAGTTTCTATTTGAAATGTAAAGTTTCTATTTCAAATGTAAAGTTTCTATTTCAAATGTAAAGTTTCAATTTCAAATGTAAAGTTTCTATTTCAAATGTAAAGTTTCAATTTCAAATGTAAAGTTTCAATTTCAAATGTAAAGTTTCTATTTCAAATGTAAAGTTTCAATTTCAAATGTAAAGTTTCTATTTCAAATGTAAAGTTTCAATTTCAAATGTAAAGTTTCAATTTCAAATGTAAAGTTTCTATTTCAAATGTAAAGTTTCAATTTCAAATGTAAAGTTTCAATTTCAAATGTAAAGTTTCTATTTCAAATGTAAAGTTTCTATTTCAAATGTAAAGTTTCTATTTCAAATGTAAAGTTTCTATTTCAAATGTAAAGTTTCTATTTCAAATGTAAAGTTTCAATTTCAAATGTAAAGTTTCTATTTGAAATGTAAAGTTTCTATTTCAAATGTAAAGTTTCTATTTCAAATGTAAAGTTTCAATTTCAAATGTAAAGTTTCTATTTCAAATGTAAAGTTTCTATTTCAAATGTAAAGTTTCAATTTCAAATGTAAAGTTTCAATTTCAAATGTAAAGTTTCAATTTCAAATGTAAAGTTTCTATTTCAAATGTAAAGTTTCAATTTCAAATGTAAAGTTTCTATTTCAAATGTAAAGTTTCAATTTCAAATGTAAAGTTTCTATTTCAAATGTAAAGTTTCAATTTCAAATGTAAAGTTTCAATTTCAAATGTAAAGTTTCTATTTCAAATGTAAAGTTTCAATTTCAAATGTAAAGTTTCAATTTCAAATGTAAAGTTTCTATTTCAAATGTAAAGTTTCTATTTCAAATGTAAAGTTTCTATTTCAAATGTAAAGTTTCTATTTCAAATGTAAAGTTTCAATTTCAAATGTAAAGTTTCAATTTCAAATGTAAAGTTTCTATTTCAAATGTAAAGTTTCTATTTCAAATGTAAAGTTTCTATTTCAAATGTAAAGTTTCAATTTCAAATGTAAAGTTTCTATTTCAAATGTAAAGTTTCTATTTCAAATGTAAAGTTTCAATTTCAAATGTAAAGTTTCTATTTGAAATGTAAAGTTTCTATTTCAAATGTAAAGTTTCTATTTCAAATGTAAAGTTTCTATTCAAATGTAAAGTTTCTATTTCAAATGTAAAGTTTCAATTTCAAATGTAAAGTTTCAATTTCAAATGTAAAGTTTCAATTTCAAATGTAAAGTTTCAATTTCAAATGTAAAGTTTCTATTTCAAATGTAAAGTTTCTATTTCAAATGTAAAGTTTCTATTTCAAATGTAAATGTGCTTCCAGACAAACAAAAAAAGAAATCAGCGTTTATTGATGATTTATTGAACACGCCCAGTGACATATTTTAGTGTTGAAGTATTTCCTGGTTGAAAAATAAATAATGTTTTTGTTTGTTGAGCAGCGGCTGACATGTTTCACTTGAGGTTGTGTTGTGTGTCTTTGTGTCTCCGCAGGTCCACTTTGCGCTGGAAGCCTTTGCCACAACGCTCGCAGCCGAATGGTTTGAATCCCGTGTGCTTGCGGCTGTGCGTGATGAGGTTGGAGCTCTGGCTGAACGCCTTGCCGCACACCTGGCACCTGTGCGGCTTCTCACCTGCGGAGGACAACAAGGTAACGGCAAAGGCCCAGGCGGCGGTGTGGATGAAACACTTGCCTGTGTGGATGAAACATTTGCCTGTGTGGATGAAACACTTGCCTGTGTGGATGAAGCACTTGCCTGTGTGGATGAAACACTTGCCTGTGTGGATGAAACACTTGCCTGTGTGGATGAAACACTTGCCTGTGTGGATGAAACACTTGCCTGTGTGGATGAAACACTTGCCTGTGTGGATGAAACACTTGCCTGTGTGGATGAAACACTTGCCTGTGTGGATGAAACACTTGCCTGTGGGGATGAAACATTTGCCTGTGTGGATGAAACACTTGCCTGTGTGGATGAAACACTTGCCTGTGTGGATGAAACACTTGCCTGTGTGGATGAAACACTTGCCTGTGTGGATGAAACACTTGCCTGTGGGGATGAAACATTTGCCTGTGTGGATGAAACACTTGCCTGTGTGGATGAAACACTTGCCTGTGTGGATGAAACACTTGCCTGTGTGGATGAAACACTTGCCTGTGTGGATGAAACACTTGCCTGTGTGGATGAAACACTTGCCTGTGTGGATGAAACACTTGCCTGTGTGGATGAAACACTTGCCTGTGTGGATGAAACACTTGCCTGTGTGGATGAAACACTTGCCTGTGTGGATGAAGGTGTGCTTCTTCATGTCCGACTTCTGGTGAAACCTCTTGCCGCAGTACTGGCATGGGTATGGCCGCGTGTCCGAGTGGATGAGCAGGTGCGTGGACAGCGTGGATGACCTCTTGAAGCTTTTGCCGCAGATTTTGCAGTCGAAACTTCTCTCCTGTGTGGGGGGGGAGGGGGGGGAGGGGGGGGGTGTAGTGACGTCAGCAAGTGGCAATCACCCCACTTTGATCTTTGCAACATATTTCATGTTCAAACTCATAAACTTTTTTTTTTTTTTTGCAAATAATAATGAAGTTAGAATGTCATGGCTGCAACACGTGCCAAAGTAGTTGTGAAAGGGCATGTTCACCACTGTGTTACATGGCCTTTCCTTTGAACAACACTCAGTTTTGGTTTGGGAAGTGAGGAGACACATTTTTGAAGTGGAATTCTTTCCCATTCTTGCTTGATGTACAGCTTAAGTTGTTCAACAGTCCGGGGGTCTCACTTCTCACATTGCAGGTGCCACACATTTTCAATGTCTGGACTACAGGCAGGCCAGTCTAGTACCCGCACTCTTTTACTATGAAGCCACGTTGATGTAACACCTGGCTTGGCATTGTCTTGCTGAAATAAGCAGGGGCGTCCATGGTAACGTTGCTTGGATGGCTTTGTATCAGTCCATCTTAGATGAGCTCAGGCCCAGCGAAGTGTTTCTGGGTGTTGTTGATAAAGGGTTTTGGCCTTGCATAGGAGAGTTTTAACTTGCACTTACAGATGTAGCGACCAACTGTAGATACTGACAGTGGGTTTCTGAAGTGTTCCATGTGGTGATATCCTTTACACACTGATGTGGCTTGTTGATGCAGTACAGCCTGAGGGATGGAAGGTCACGGGCTTAGCTGCTTACCTGCAGTGATTTCTCCACATTCTCTTTGATGATATTACGGAGCGTAGATGGTGAAATCCCTCAATTCCTTGCAATAGCTGCTTGAGAAAGGTTGTTCTTAAACTGTTCAACAATTTGCTCAGGCATTTGTTGACAAAGTGGTGACCCTCGCCCCATCCTTGTTTGTGAATGACTGAGCATTTCATGGAAGCTGCTTTTATAGCCAATCATGGCACCCACCTGTTCCCAATTAGCCTGTTCACCTGTGGGATGTTCCAAATAAGTGTTTGATGAGCATTCCTCAACTTTATCAGTATTTATTGCCACCTTTCCCAACTTCTTTGTCACGTGTTGCTGACATCAAATTATAAAGTTAATGATTATTTCAACAA
Organism: Entelurus aequoreus; assembly: GCF_033978785.1. Lineage (NCBI taxonomy): Eukaryota > Metazoa > Chordata > Actinopteri > Syngnathiformes > Syngnathidae > Entelurus > Entelurus aequoreus. Next base: position 39,606,427 of record NC_084757.1, read on the forward strand.
AAAAAAATGTTTATGAGTTTGAACATGAAATATGTTGTCTTTGTAGCATATTCAACTGAATATGGCTTGAAAAGGATTTGCAAATCATTGTATTCTGTTTATATTTACATCTAACACCATTTACCAACTCATATGGAAACGGGGTTTGTATATAATATTACATGACTAATGTAATTCATATTACATAACTAATGTAATTAATACTACATGACTAATGTAATTAATACTACATGACTAATGTAATTCATATTACATAACTAATGTAATTAATACTACATGACTAATGTAATTCATATTACATAACTAATGTAATTAATACTACATGACTAATGTAATTAATACTACATGACTAATGTAATTAATACTACATGACTAATGTAATTAATACTACATGACTAATGTAATTCATATTACATAACTAATGTAATTAATACTACATGACTAATGTAATTCATATTACATAACTAATGTAATTAATACTACATGACTAATGTAATTCATATTACATAACTAATGTAATTAATACTACATGACTAATGTAATTAATACTACATGACTAATGTAATTAATACTACATGACTAATGTAATTAATACTACATGACTAATGTAATTAATACTACATGACTAATGTAATTAATACTACATGACTAATGTAATTAATACTACATGACTAATGTAATTAATATTACATGACTAATGTAATTAATATTACATGACTAATGCATAACTAATGAATGAATGTGTCTTTGTCAGCAGGTAATACCTGTTTGCTTTACAGTTACATTCATAGGAGAAAATGTTACTGTATAATTCTGTCTTTTTACAGCTCATTACTGTAAAACTAAGAATCTAATTCTGCTTCCAGAGTTGCCCGTTTTTTTGTACCGTAAAATCTACAGTCGTGTGTTACTGTGAATGGAGAAACAATACTACTGTTTTTATCTACACTCATTTTTACTACCTTGCCATACTGTACAATCTACAGTCCTTGTTACAGTGCATTACTGGAGATAGAAAAACTATACAACTGTATTTATTACAGTAAAATGTGGACTCGTGTTTACAGTGAATTACTGTAAATGGAAAAACTATACAACTGTATTTTTTTTTTTTTACAGATAAAAACATTTTTTTAGTGGTAAAATCTTGTTCAGTTTTATTTACCGTCAAATCTACAGTAATGTTACTGTGTATTACTCTAAATAGAAAAATGATATTACTGTTTTTTAACAGTAAAATCTAAAATACCTTACTATACCGTGAAATCTACAGTCCTTTTTACAGTACATTACTGTAAATGGAAAAACCATACCACTGTTTTGTGACTAAGAACTATGCTAGTTTTTACGGTTTTCCAAAGCAAGGAACAATACCACTGGGCTTTTCTTTACTTTTCAATAAAAACTGTTTTTTATGGTATAGAATTATGGCGTAATTTTACCGTAAAATCTACCATCGCTGTTTTTACAGTGCATTACTGTTAATAGAAAAACAATACCACAGTTTTTTACGGTAATATCTACGCTAATTGTTACAGTACCTTACTTTAAATGGAAAACCATGCAATATGTTATTTTAATGGTAACATCCTGGCGACTGAGCTGCCAGTTTTTTACTGTAAAGTCCTTGTTTTTACAGTGCATGACTGTAATTAGAAAAACAATTGCATTGTTTTTTACAGTAAAATTGATGCTCAGTTTTAAAAAACAAACAAACTAGATACCACTGTTTTTTTTATGGTCAAATCTACATTTGTTTTTTTTTACAGTGCATTACTGTAAATGAAAAAAAAAGTTATTTTGATGGTAAAATCCTGATGACTGTATTGCCCCTTTTTTTTTTTACTGTTAAATCTGCTGTCTGCGTTTTTACAGTGCATGACTGTAAATTAGACAACAATACCATTTCTTTAACCGTAAAATCTACGCTCAGTTTTACAAAAAAAACATACCTTTGTTTTTTCACGATAAAATGTACATTCATCTTTACAGTTTTACAGAAAAACTATATTGTTTGTTTACAATAAAATCGATTCAGTTTTACAGAAAAACGATACCACTGTTTTTTTTTACGGTAAAATCTATGGTCATTTTCACAGTGAATTACTGTAAACGGAAAAACTGTTTTTTATAAAAAAATCTTGGCGTTTTTGTTGTTGTTGTTTTTTTACCGTAGAATATGCAGTCGTTCTTACAGTGCATTACTGTAAATAAAAAAAACGATACAACTGTATTTTTTGTTAAACGGTCAAATCATTTTTACAATTTAAAATTTTTTACAATACTTTACTGTAAACGGAAAAACAATACCGCTGTTTTTTGACCGTAAAATCTATGCTCATTTTTACAGTTTTAAAGAAAAATGAACAGTGCCACTTTTTTTCCCCTGTAAAAACTGTTTTATTTATGGTAAAATCTTGGCCACTGAGGTGCCAGTTGTTGGTTTTTTTTACCATAAAACCTACAGTCATTGTTTTTACAGTGCATTACTGTAAATAAAAAAACAATACAGCTGTTTTGTTTTTTTATGTTGGAATTTACTCTCATTTTTACAGCGCGTTAACAAAATAAAGGTAGCATTGCTTTTTTAATGGTCAAATTTGCCGACTGAGTTCCCAATTTTTTTTTAGGTAAAATTTACAATCGTTGTTTTCAACGTCCATTACTGTAAATAGAAAAAAAACATGAAGCTGTTTTTTTAATGATAAAATGTAGTGGTTGTTTTACAGGGAAAACTCTTATTTTTATAGTGAAATTACTTTTGTTTTTTTCCCCTTAAAATCTACTTGTTTCTCTTAAAGTAAATATTTGTATTGACTGAACAGACAATAATAGTTTGTTTTTCAACATTTTAGTAGATTCATGCAACATATTCATAATGTGTATTTAATTAAACATATTATGTGTATTTAATTCATGCAATATATTCATTATGTGTATTTAATTCAACATATTTATTATGTGTATTTAATGCATGCAACATATTCATTATGTGTATTTAATTAAACATATTTATTATGTGTATTTAATTCATGCAACATATTCATTATGTGTATTTAATTCATGCAACATATTTATTATGTGTATTTAATTCAACATATTATGTGTATTTAATGCATGCAACATATTTATTATGTGTATTTAATTCAACATATTATGTGTATTTAATGAATGCAACATATTCATTATGTGTATTTAATTCATGCAACATATTTATTATGTGTATTCAATTCAACATATTATGTGTATTTAATGCATGCAACATATTCATTATGTGTATTTAATTCAACCTATTTATTATGTGTATTTAATTCATGCAACATATTCATTATGTGTATTTAATTCAACATATTTATTATGTGTATTTAATTTATGCAACATATTTATTATGTGTATTTAATTTATGCAACATATTCATTATGTGTATTTAATTCATGCAACATATTTATTATGTGTATTTAATTCATGCAACATATTTATTATGTGTATTTAATGCATGCAACATATTCATTATGTGTATTTAATTCAACATATTTATTATGTGTATTTAATTAATGCAACATATTATGTGTATTTAATTCAACATATTTATTATGTGTATTTAATTAATGCAACATATTATGTGTATTTAATTCAACATATTTATTATGTGTATTTAATTCATGCAACATATTCATTATGTGTATTTAATTCATGCAACATATTTATTATGTGTATTTAATTCATGCAACATATTATGTGTATTTAATTCATGCAACATATTTAAATATGTGTATTTAATTCATTCAACATATCCATTATGTGTTTGTTTTTTTTTTTAATTTAAAGTTAAAGTAGCAATGATAGTCACACACACACACACTAGATGTGGTGAAATGTGTCCTCTGCATTTGACCCATCCCCTTGTTCACCCCCTGGGAAGTGAAGAGAGCAGTGGGCAGCATTTTTGGTGATTTAACCCCCAATTCCAAGCCTTGATGCTGAGTGCCAAGCAGGGAGGTAATGGCTCCCATTTTTATAGTCTTTGGTATGACTCGGCCGGGGTTTGAACTCACAACCTCCCCATCTCAGGGCGGACACTCTAACCACTAGGCTAATTCATTCAACATATTTACCATGTGTATTTAAATTATGCAGCATATTCATTATGTGTATTTAATTCAAGCAACATATTTATTATGTGTATTTAATTCAACATATTTATTATGTGTATTTAATTCATGCAACATATTCATTATGTGTATTTAATTCATGCAACATATTATGTGTATTTAATTCAACATATTTAATATGTGTATTTAATTCATGCAACATATTTATTATGTGTATTTAATTCAACATTTTTATTATGAGTATTTAATTCATGCAACATATTTATTATGTGTATTTAATTCAACATATTTATTATGTGTATTTAATTCATGCAACATATTCATTATGTGTATTTAATTCATGCAACATATTATGTGTATTTAATTCAACATATTTAATATGTGTATTTAATTCATGCAACATATTTATTATGTGTATTTAATTCAACATTTTTATTATGAGTATTTAATTCATGCAACATATTTATTATGTGTATTTAATTCAACATATTTATTATGTGTATTTAATTCATGCAACATATTCATTATGTGTATTTAATTCATGCAACATATTATGTGTATTTAATTCAACATATTTAATATGTGTATTTAATTCATGCAACATATTTATTATGTGTATTTAATTCAACATTTTTATTATGTGTATTTAATTCATGCAACATATTTATTATGTGTATTTAATTCAACATATTTATTATGTGTATTTAATTCATGCAACATATTCATTATGTGTATTTAATTCATGCAACATATTATGTGTATTTAATTCAACATATTTAATATGTGTATTTAATTCATGCAACATATTTATTATGTGTATTTAATTCAACATTTTTATTATGTGTATTTAATTTATACAACATATTTATTATGTGTATTTAATTCATGCATTATATTTATTATGAGTATTTAATTCATGCAACATATTCATTATGTGTATTTAATTCATGCATTTTATTTATTATGAGTAATTAATGCAACATATTCATTTTTATTATATGTATTTAATTCATGCAACATATTTATTATGTGTATTTAATTCATGCAACATATTTATTATGTGTATTTAATTCAACATATTTATTATGTGTATTTAATTCAACATATTTGTTATGTGTCTTTAATTCAACATATTTATTATTTGTATTTAATTCAACATATTTATTATGTGTATATTTAATTCAACATATTTATTATGTGTATATTTAATTCAACATATTTATTATGTGTATTTAATTCAACATGACTATTATGTGTATTTAATTCATGCAACATATTCATTATGTGTATTTAATTCAACATAATTATTATGTGTATTTAATTCAACATAATTATTATGTGTATTTAATTCAACATAACTATTATGTGTATTTAATTCAACATAACTATTATGTGTAATTAATTCATGCAACATATTTATTATGTGTATTTAATTCAACATAACTATTATGTGTATTTAATTCAACATAACTATTATGTGTATTTAATTGAACATAATTATTATGTGTATTTAATTCAACATATTTATTATGTGTATTTAATTCAACATAACTATTATGTGTATTTAATTCAACATAATTATTATGTGTATTTAATTCAACATAACTATTATGTGTATTTAATTCAACATAACTATTATGTGTAATTAATTCATGCAACATATTTATTATGTGTATTTAATTCAACATAACTATTATGTGTATTTAATTCAACATAACTATTATGTGTATTTAATTCAACATAACTATTATGTGTATTTAATTAAACATAATTATTATGTGTATTTAATTGAACATAACTATTATGTGTATTTAATTGAACATAATTAT
>NC_084757.1:39617367-39629867 GCF_033978785.1 Entelurus aequoreus
TTGTACCATTTGTGTTTGTGTGTATATGACTGATTGTGTGTGTTTATTTGTATGTTTGTGTGTGTATGTGACTGAATGTGTGTGTGTTTGTGTGTATGTGACTGAATGTGTGTGTTTATTGGTGTCGTCAATGAGTGCAAGTGTGTGTGTTGTTGGTGTGTGCTATGTGTTTGTGTGTCAACATGTGTGTTGTGTTTGAAGGTTTGTGTGTAGGCACTTGGGTTGTGTTGTGAACTACGACTTTGTTGTGCACCGTTTGTGTGTACGTGTGTGTTTATAAATATTGTGTATATGCTTTAATTGTTTATGAGTTTTTGTTGCATGTGTGCATGCAGTGTGTGTGTGTGTGTGTGTCCACTTGTCATTTACCTTTGTGTTGTGAATTACTACTTTGTTGTTCACCGTTTGTGTGCGTGTTACAAATATTGTGTATGCCTAAATGTGTGTGCGTGTGTGTGTGTGCGCGCGCTGTGCGTTGTGTTTACAGTAGATGTGTAAACGTGCAAGTGTGATGAACAATTGTGTTGTGAATGACAAGTTTGTTGTGCACGTTTGTGTGCTGTTATACAAGTGTGTGTGTGTACTGTTATACACGTGTGTGTGTGTGTACTGTTATACACGTGTGTGTGTGTGTGTGTACTGTTATACACGTGTGTGTGTGTACTGTTATACACGTGTGTGTGTACTGTTATACACGTGTGTGTGTGTGTGAACTGTTATACACGTGTGTGTGTGTGTACTGTTATACACGTGTGTGTGTGTGTACTGTTATACACGTGTGTGTGTGTGTGAACTGTTATACACGTGTGTGTGCGTGTACTGTTATACACGTGTGTGTGTGTGTGTACTGTTATACACGTGTGTGTGTGTACTGTTATACACGTGTGTGTGTACTGTTATACACGTGTGTGTGTGTGTGAACTGTTATACACGTGTGTGTGTGTGTACTGTTATACACGTGTGTGTGTACTGTTATACACGTGTGTGTGTGTGTGAACTGTTATACACGTGTGTGTGTGTGTACTGTTATACACGTGTGTGTGTGTGTACTGTTATACACGTGTGTGTGTGTGTGAACTGTTATACACGTGTGTGTGCGTGTACTGTTATACACGTGTGTGTGTGTGTGTACTGTTATACACGTGTGTGTGTGTACTGTTATACACGTGTGTGTGTACTGTTATACACGTGTGTGTGTGTGTGAACTGTTATACACGTGTGTGTGTGTGTGTACTGTTATACACGTGTGTGTGTGTACTGTTATACACGTGTGTGTGTACTGTTATACACGTGTGTGTGTGTGTGAACTGTTATACACGTGTGTGTGTGTGTACTGTTATACACGTGTGTGTGTGTGTGAACTGTTATACACGTGTGTGTGTGTGTGAACTGTTATACACGTGTGTGTGCGTGTACTGTTATACACGTGTGTGTGTGTGTACTGTTATACACGTGTGTGTGTGTGTGTACTGTTATACACGTGTGTGTGTGTGTACTGTTATACACGTGTGTGTGTGTACTGTTATACACGTGTGTGTGTACTGTTATACACGTGTGTGTGTGTGTGTGCACTGTTATACACGTGTGTGTGTGTGTGTACTGTTATACACGTGTGTGTGTGTGTACTGTTATACACGTGTGTGTGTGTGTACTGTTATACACGTGTGTGTACTGTTATACACGTGTGTGTGTGTGTGTACTGTTATACACGTGTGTGTGTGTACTGTTATACACATGTGTGTGTGTGTGTGTACTGTTATACACGTGTGTGTGTGTACTGTTATACACGTGTGTGTGTGTGTACTGTTATACACGTGTGTGTACTGTTATACACGTGTGTGTGTGTGTGTACTGTTATACACGTGTGTGTGTGTACTGTTATACACGTGTGTGTGTGTGTACTGTTATACACGTGTGTGTACTGTTATACACGTGTGTGTGTGTGTGTACTGTTATACACGTGTGTGTGTGTACTGTTATACACATGTGTGTGTGTGTGTGTACTGTTATACACGTGTGTGTGTGTACTGTTATACACATGTGTGTGTGTGTGTGTACTGTTATACACGTGTGTGTGTGTACTGTTATACACGTGTGTGTGTGTGTACTGTTATACACGTGTGTGTGTGTGTACTGTTATACACGTGTGTGTGTACTGTTATACACGTGTGTGTGTGTGTGTACTGTTATACACGTGTGTGTGTGTACTGTTATACACGTGTGTGTGTGTGTGTACTGTTATACACGTGTGTGTGTGTACTGTTATACACGTGTGTGTGTGTGTACTGTTATACACGTGTGTGTACTGTTATACACGTGTGTGTGTGTGTGTACTGTTATACACGTGTGTGTGTGTACTGTTATACACATGTGTGTGTGTGTGTGTACTGTTATACACGTGTGTGTGTGTACTGTTATACACATGTGTGTGTGTGTGTGTACTGTTATACACGTGTGTGTGTGTACTGTTATACACGTGTGTGTGTGTGTACTGTTATACACGTGTGTGTGTGTGTGTACTGTTATACACGTGTGTGTGTACTGTTATACACGTGTGTGTGTGTGCTGTTATACACGTGTGTGTGTGTGTACTGTTATACACGTGTGTGTGTGTACTGTTATACACGTGTGTGTGTGTGTACTGTTATACACGTGTGTGTGTGCGCTGTTATACACGTGTGTGTGTGTACTGTTATACACATGTGTGTGTGTGTGTGTACTGTTATACACGTGTGTGTGTGTACTGTTATACACGTGTGTGTGTGTGTACTGTTATACACGTGTGTGTGTGTGTACTGTTATACACGTGTGTGTGTGTGTACTGTTATACACGTGTGTGTGTGTGTGCTGTTATACACGTGTGTGTGTGTGTGTGTACTGTTATACACGTGTGTGTGTGTGTGCTGTTATACACGTGTGTGTGTGTACTGTTATACACGTGTGTGTGTGTGTACTGTTATACACGTGTGTGTGTGTGTGTGTACTGTTATACACGTGTGTGTGTGTGTGCTGTTATACACGTGTGTGTGTGTACTGTTATACACGTGTGTGTGTGTGTACTGTTATACACGTGTGTGTGTACTGTTATACACGTGTGTGTGTGTGTACTGTTATACACGTGTGTGTGTGTGTGCTGTTATACACGTGTGTGTGTACTGTTATACACGTGTGTGTGTGTGTGTACTGTTATACACGTGTGTGTGTGTGTGCTGTTATACACGTGTGTGTGTGTGTACTGTTATACACGTGTGTGTGTGTGTGCGTGTGTGTGTGCTGTTATACACGTGTGTGTGTGTGTACTGTTATACACGTGTGTGTGTGTGTAGTTATACACGTGTGTGTGTGTGTACTGTTATACACGTGTGTGTGTACTGTTATACACGTGTGTGTGTGTGTGTGTGTGTGTGTGTGTGTGTGTGTGTGTGTGTGCTGTTATACACTTGTGTGTGTGTACTGTTATACACGTGTGTGTGTGTGCAGTTATACACGTGTGTGTGTGTGTACTGTTATACACGTGTGTGTGTACTGTTATACACGTGTGTGTGTGTGTGTGTGTGTGTGTGTGTACTGTTATACACGTGTGTGTGTGCTGTTATACACGTGTGTGTGTGTACTGTTATACACGTGTGTGTGTGCTGTTATACACGTGTGTGTGTGTGCTGTTATACACGTGTGTGTGTGCTGTTATACACGTGTGTGTGTGTACTGTTATACACGTGTGTGTGTGCTGTTATACACGTGTGTGTGTGTACTGTTATACACGTGTGTGTGTGCTGTTATACACGTGTGTGTGTACTGTTATACACGTGTGTGTGTGCTGTTATACACGTGTGTGTGTGTACTGTTATACACGTGTGTGTGTGCTGTTATACACGTGTGTGTGTGTACTGTTATACACGTGTGTGTGTGCTGTTATACACGTGTGTGTGTGTGCTGTTATACACGTGTGTGTGTGTACTGTTATACACGTGTGTGTGTGTGTACTGTTATACACGTGTGTGTGTGTGTGTGTTTACAGTAAACATGTCACCAAGTGTGTGAAGAATATGATGTTTGTGTGTGTAACGTGCAAAGTAAGTGTGTGTTTATTGTGCGCGTGTGTGTGTATTGCGCGTGCACATCAACAGGTGCATCACACTGTGCGTGTTTGTTCTGGAAGCTCTGTGCGCGTGCGTGCGCGCGGTTGCTCTCCAACGCGTCATTAGAGCGACAGACGCGAGTGTCACGTGACCCACACTCCTTCCTCGCCTCTTTGGACACGCCCCCTCCACGTGCACGCGACCGGACTGTGGACAGGAAGTCACATGCGCGCCAGCTCCATTAGACTTCCGCTCAGCGCGTGTCAGATATGACGTCGTGCCCGATAAACGTGGACGCGCACAGCAGGCTTTCCTGCCTACACGCGCATGCGCGCACACAAAGTAGCAACCAGTACACATGTTCAACTTTTCTCTCCGCCTGGTGACGTCACCTGTCAGTGACGTCTCAGACGTCCACTTAGTGACGTCACCTGTCAGTGACGTCTCAGACGTCCACTTAGTGACGTCACCTGTCAGTGACGTCTCAGACGTCCACTTAGTGACGTCACCTGTCAGTGACGTCTCAGACGTCCACTTAGTGACGTCACCTGTCAGTGACGTCTCAGACGTCCACTTAGTGACGTCACCTGTCAGTGACGTCTCAGACGTCCACTTAGTGACGTCACCTGTCAGTGACGTCTCAGACGTCCACTTAGTGACGTCACCTGTCAGTGACGTCTCAGACGTCCACTCAGTGACGTCACCTGTCAGTGACGTCTCAGACGTCCACTCAGTGACGTCACCTGTCAGTGACGTCTCAGACGTCCACTTAGTGACGTCACCTGTCAGTGACGTCTCAGACGTCCACTCAGTGACGTCACCTGTCAGTGACGTCTCAGACGTCCACTTAGTGACGTCACCTGTCAGTGACGTCTCAGACGTCCACTTAGTGACGTCACCTGTCAGTGACGTCTCAGACGTCCACTTAGTGACGTCACCTGTCAGTGACGTCTCAGACGTCCACTTAGTGACGTCACCTGTCAGTGACGTCTCAGACGTCCACTCAGTGACGTCACCTGTCAGTGACGTCTCAGACGTCCACTCAGTGACGTCACCTGTCAGTGACGTCTCAGACGTCCACTCAGTGACGTCACCTGTCAGTGACGTCTCAGACGTCACCTGTCAGTGATGTCTGAGACGTCCACTCAGAGACGTCACCTGTCAGTGACGTCACTGAGTGGACGTCTCAGACGTCCAATTGCGCAACACCTGACTGAATGAACAAAATAATCTGTTCCAGGGTCAAACTGTGGCCTTTACAAACCACGCCCCCAAGTCAAGTTGACCCTCCATAATGTTGTTAACATAACTAGTATTTAACAACTTGTGTCCATAATGTTGTTAACTTAACTAGTCTTTAACAACTTGCGTCCATAGTGTTGTTAACATAACTAGTCTTTAACAACTTGTGTCCATAGTGTTGTTAACATAACTAGTCTTTAACAACTTGTGTCCATAGTATTGTTAACATAACTAGTCTTTAACAACTTGTGTTCATAGTGTTGTTAACATAACTAGTCTTTTACAACTTGTGTCCATAGTGTTGTTAACATAACTAGTCTTTTACAACTTGTGTCCATAATGTTGTTAACTTAACTAGTCTTTAACAACTTGCGTCCATAGTGTTGTTAACATAACTAGTCTTTAACAACTTGTGTCCATAGTGTTGTTAACATAACTAGTCTTTAACAACTTGTGTCCATAGTATTGTTAACATAACTAGTCTTTAACAACTTGTGTTCATAGTGTTGTTAACATAACTAGTCTTTAACAACTTGTGTCCATAGTGTTGTTAACATAACTAGTCTTTGACAACTTGCGTCCATAGTGTTGTTAACATAACTAGTCTTTTACAACTTGTGTCCATAGTGTTGTTAACATAACTAGTCTTTAACAACTCGTGTCCATAGTGTTGTTAACATAACTAGTCTTTAACAACTTGTGTCCATAGTGTTGTTAACATAACTAGTCTTTTACAACTTGTGTCCATAGTGTTGTTAACATAACTAGTATTTAACAACTTGTGTCCATAGTGTTGTTAACATAACTAGTCTTTAACAACTTGTGTCCATACTGTTGTTAACATAACTAGTCTTTCACAACTTGTGTCCATAGTGTTGTTAACATAACTAGTCTTTAACAACTTGTGTCCATAGTGTTGTTAACATAACTAGTCTTTAACAACTTGTGTCCATAGTGTTGTTAACATAACTAGTCTTTAACAACTTATGTCCATAGTGTTGTTAACATAACTAGTCTTTAACAACTTGTGTCCATAGTGTTGTTAACATAACTAGTCTTTGACAACTTGCGTCCATAGTGTTGTTAACATAACTAGTTTGATTGATTGATTGATTGATTGAGACTTTTATTAGTAGGTTGCACAGTGAAGTACATATTCCGTACAATTGACCACTAAATGGTAACAGCCGAATAAGTTTTTCAACTTGTTTAAGTCGGGGTCCACTTAAATTGATTCATGATACAGATATATACTATCATATATACTATCATCATAATACAGTCATCACACAAGATAATCACATTGAATTATTTACATTATTTACAATCAGGAGTGTGGAGGGGGGGTGGGGTGGGGGGGTGGGGATATGGACATCAAGTAGTGGACATAGAGAGAGAGAGAGAGAGAGAGAGAGAGAGAGAGAGAGAGATCAGAAGGCATAAGAAAAAGTATCTGCATTTGATTGTTTACATTTGATTATTAGCAATCCGGGGAGGGTGTTAGTTTAGGGTTGTAGCTGCCTGGAGGTGAACTTTTATAGCGGTTTTGAAGGAGGATAGAGATGCCCTTTCTTTTATACCTGTTGGGAGCGCATTCCACATTGATGTGGCATAGAAAGAGAATGAGTTAAGACCTTTGTTAGTTCAGTCTTTAACAACTTGTGTCCATAGTGTTGTTAACATAACTAGTCTTTGACAACTTGCGTCCATAGTGTTATTAACATAACTAGTCTTTAACAACTTGCGTCCATAGTGTTGTTAACATAACTAGTCTTTAACAACTTGTGTCCATAGTGTTGTTAACATAACTAGTCTTTGACAACTTGTGTCCATAGTGTTGTTAACATAACTAGTCTTTGACAACTTGCGTCCATAGTGTTGTTAACATAACTAGTCTTTTACAACTTGTGTCCATAGTGTTGTTAACATAACTAGTCTTTAACAACTTGATCCATAGTGTTGTTAACATAACTAGTCTTTTACAACTTGTGTCCATAGTGTTGTTAACATAACTAGTCTTTGACAACTTGCGTCCATAGTGTTGTTAACATAACTAGTCTTTTACAACTTGTGCCCATAGTGTTGTTAACATAACTAGTCTTTAACAACTTGTGTCCATAGTGTTGTTAACATAACTAGTCTTTAACAACTTGTGTCCATAGTGTTGTTAACATAACTAGTCTTTTACAACTTGTGTCCATAATGTTGTTAACATAACTAGTCTTTTACAACTTGTGTCCATAGTGTTAACATAACTAGTCTTTAACAACTTGTGTCCATAGTGTTGTTAACATAACTAGTCTTTAACAACTTGCGTCCATAGTGTTGTTAACATAACTAGTCTTTTACAACTTGTGTCCATAGTGTTGTTAACATAACTAGTCTTTAACAACTTGTGTCCATAGTGTTGTTAACATAACTAGTCTTTTACAACTTGTGTCCATAGTGTTGTTAACATAACTAGTCTTTTACAACTTGCGTCCATAGTGTTGTTAACATAACTAGTCTTTAACAACTTGTGTCCATAGTGTTGTTAACATAACTAGTCTTTTACAACTTGTGAAACATGTTTTATTTTCTTCTTCTTTAGCATCCAAACTACAATCAAATGATGTCAATATTTGCAGTGACTTGACTCACTTCCTGTTTGTCTTCTTCACTTCCTGTCTTCTTCTTCTTCTTCTTCACTGGCAGAAGCAGAGCCAACATAGCAAAGTATTCATTTGTTGCTCGCTGAACTGATGTCTACTTACTTGTACTTCTGTGAAGGCACATGATGCAAAAAGACTAGACTACTAGTTCATGCCACAAACATGAAACTAGACTACTAGTTCATAATGTTAGAAACATGAGACTAGACTACTAGTTCATAATGTTAGAAACATGTGACGAGACTACTAGTTAATGTTAGAAACACAAAACTAGACTACTAGTTAATGTTAGACACATAAGACTAGACTACGAGATAATCGTTACAAACATGAGACTAGACAACTAGTTCATCATGTTAAAAACATACTAGACGACTAGTTAATGTTAGAAACAGGAGATTAGACTACTAGTTAATGTTTGAAACACACAACTACACTATTAGTTAATGTTTGAAACGTGATACTATAAACATAATACTTTACTACTAGTTAATGTTAGAAACATGATACTATACTACTAGTTAATGTTAGAAACATGAGAATAGACTGCTAGTTAATGTTAGAAACATGAGACTAGACTACTAGCTAATAATGTTAGAAACATGAGACTAGACTACTAGTTAATAGTGTTAACATGAGGCTAGACTACTAGTTAATGTTAGAAACATGAGGGTATACTACTAGTTAATGTTAGAAACATGAGACTCGACTACTTGTTAATGTTTGAAAGTTATTCATGCTAGAAACATGAGACTAGACTACTAGTTAATCATGTTAGAAACATGAGATTAGACTACTACTTACTAATGTTAGAAACATGAGACTAGACTACTAGTTAATGTTAGAAACATGAGACTAGACTACTAGTTACCAATGTTAGAAACATGAGACTAGACTACTAGTTAATCATGTTAGAAACATGAGACTAGACTACTAGTTAATCATGTTAGAAACATGGAACTAGACTACTAGTTAATGTTAGAAACATGGGACTAGACTACTAGTTACTAATGTTATAAACATGAGATTAGACTACTAGTTAATGTGTGAAACATGATACTAAACTATTAGTTCATTATGTTAGAAACATACTAGACAACTAGTTAATGTTAGAAACATGAGACTCGACTACTTGTTAATGTTTGAAATAGTTATTCATGCTAGAAACATGAGACTAGACTACTAGTTAATCATGATAGAAACATGAGATTAGACTACTACTTACTAATGTTAGAAACATGAGACTAGACTACTAGTTAATGTTAGAAACATGAGACTAGACTACTAGTTATTAATGTTATAAACATTAGATTAGACTACTAGTTAATCATGTTAGAAACATGAGACTAGACTACTAGTTACTAATGTTAGAAACGTGAGACTACAAAACCTCGTTAATATATGTCAGAAACATGAGACTAGACTACTCGTTAATATATGTTAGAAACATGAGACTAGACTACTCGTTAATATATGTTAGAAACATGAGACTAGACAACTCGTTAATATATGTTAGAAACATGAGACTAGACTACTGGTTAATGTTATAAACATGAGACTAGACAACTCGTTAATATATGTTAGAAACATGAGACTAGACTACTCGTTAATATATGTTAGAAACATGAGACTAGACAACTCGTTAATATATGTTAGAAACATGAGACTAGACAACTCGTTAATATATGTTAGAAACATGAGACTAGACTACTGGTTAATGTTATAAACATGAG
Organism: Entelurus aequoreus; assembly: GCF_033978785.1. NCBI lineage: Eukaryota > Metazoa > Chordata > Actinopteri > Syngnathiformes > Syngnathidae > Entelurus > Entelurus aequoreus. The sequence goes on from NC_084757.1 coordinate 39,627,073, forward strand.
ACTAGACAACTCGTTAATATATGTTAGAAACATGAGACTAGACTACTAGTTAATGTTAGAAACATGAGACTAGACAACTCGTTAATATGTTAGAAACATGAGACTAGACTACTAGTTAATGTTAGAAACATGAGACTAGACTACTAGTTACTAATGTTAGAAACATGAGACTAGACTACTAGTTAATCATGTTAGAAACATGAGACTAGACTATTAGTTACTAATGTTAGAAACGTGAGACTAGACAAGTCGTTAATATATGTTAGAAACATGAGACTAGACTACTCGTTAATATATGTTAGAAACATGAGACTAGACTACTGGTTAATGTTAGAAACATGAGACTAGACAACTCGTTAATATGTTAGAAACATGAGACTAGACTACTAGTTAATGTTAGAAACATGAGACTAGACAACTAGTTACAAATGTTAGAAACATGAGACTAGACTACTAGTTACTAATGTTAGAAAATGAAACTAGACTACTAGTTAATGTTAGAAACATGAGACTAGACTACTAGTTACTAATGTTAGAAACATGAGACTAGACTACTAGTTAATCATGTTAGAAACATGAGACTAGACTATTAGTTACTAATGTTAGAAACGTGAGACTAGACAACTCGTTAATATATGTTAGAAACATGAGACTAGACTACTCGTTAATATATGTTAGAAACATGAGACTAGACTACTGGTTAATGTTAGAAACATGAGACTAGATAACTCGTTAATATGTTAGAAACATAAGACTAGACTACTAGTTAATGTTAGAAACATGAGACTAGACAACTCGTAAATAATGTTAGAAACATGAGACTAGACTATTAGTTAATGTTAGAAACATGAGACTAGACAATTCGTTAATATATGTTAGAAACATGAGACTAGACTACTAGTTAATGTTAGAAACATGAGACTAGACAACTTGTTAATATATGTTAGAAACATGAGACTAGACTACTAGTTAATGTTAGAAACATGAGACTAGACAACTCGTTAATATATGTTAGAAACATGAGACTAGACTACTAGTTAATGTTAGAAACATGAGACTAGACAACTTGTTAATATATGTTAGAAACATGAGACTAGACTACTAGTTAATGTTAGAAACATGAGACTAGACAACTCGTTAATATATGTTAGAAACATGAGACTAGACTACTCGTTAATATATGTTAGAAACATGAGACTAGACTACTGGTTAATGTTAGAAACATGAGACTAGACAACTCGTTAATATGTTAGAAACATAAGACTAGACTACTAGTTAATGTTAGAAACATGAGACTAGACAACTCGTAAATAATGTTAGAAACATGAGACTAGACTATTAGTTAATGTTAGAAACATGAGACTAGACAATTTGTTAATATATGTTAGAAACATGAGACTAGACTACTAGTTAATGTTAGAAACATGAGACTAGACAACTTGTTAATATATGTTAGAAACATGAGACTAGACTACTAGTTAATGTTAGAAACATGAGACTAGACAACTCGTTAATATATGTTAGAAACATGAGACTAGACTACTAGTTAATGTTAGAAACATGAGACTAGACAACTTGTTAATATATGTTAGAAACATGAGACTAGACTACTAGTTAATGTTAGAAACATGAGACTAGACAACTCGTTAATATATGTTAGAAACATGAGACTAGACTACTAGTTAATGTTAGAAACATGAGACTAGACAACTAGTTAATATACAGGATGTTAGAAACATGAGACTAGAGGATTCTTAACTATCAGCAACACACTCAGATAGTTTTGATGTGAGAGTCTTCTTATCGAGCTTCACTTCCTGTCTGCAGGCTCAGCAACACAACCAGGAGGAGGAAGAGGAGGAGACATGACAAGAAGAGAAAGAAAGAGGACCAGGAAGAAGAGGGGAACAATAAAGAAGAACAAGAAGAAAAAGGAAAGAAAGAAATAAGAATAGGAAAATAAATAAGAAGAACAGGAACAAGTAGAATGAGAGAAACAGGAAGAAGAATAGGAGGAATAGATAGAAGTAAAAGACAAGGGAGAAAAGGAAAAGGAGGAAGAAGAGAAAAGGAAAAGATGAGAAAGAAGAAGAAGAACCAGGGGGAAGGAGGAGACAGAAGAAGAGGAAGAAGAAAGAAGAAGAGGGGAAAAGAGGAAGTAGGAAGAATAATAGGAAAAATAAAAAGAAGAAGGATGTGAAGGAGGAAGGTGAAAGAAGAGGAGGAAGGAGAAAAGAAGGAGAAAGAAGAGGAGGAAGAAAGAAGAGGAAAAAAGAGGAAGGAAAAAGAAGAAAGGGAAGGAGAAATAAGAGTAGGAAGGAGAAAGAAGAAATAACAAGAATAGGAAGGAGAAAAAAGAGGAAGGAGAAAGAAGAGGAGGAAGAAAGAAGAGGAAAAAAGAGGAAGGAGAAAGAAGAAGAGGAAGAAAAAGAGGAAGGTGAAAGAAGAGGAGGAAGGAGAAAAAAGAAGGAGAAAGAAGAGGAGGAAGAAAGAAGAGGAAAAAAGAGGAAGAAGAAAGAAATATAGGAAGGAGAAAGAAGAGGAGGAAGAAAGAAGAGGAAGAAGAAAGAAGAGGAAAAAAGAGGAAGGAGAAAGAAGAAGAGGAAGAATAATAGGAAGGAGAAAGAAGAGGAGGAAGGAGAAAAAAGGAGAAAGAAAGGATGAAGAAGAAAAAAAGGAGAAAAGAGAAAGGAAAAAGAAGAAGTAAGAAGAGGAAGGAGATAGAAGAAGAGGAAGAAAAAGAGGAAGGTGAAAGAAGAGGAGGAAGGAGAAAAGAAGGAGAAAGAAGAGGAGGA
>NC_084757.1:39634867-39682367 GCF_033978785.1 Entelurus aequoreus
CCTAATCACAATCATTCAACAACCATCCATTGTGACACGCCCCTAATCACAATCATTCAACAACCATCCATTGTGACACGCCCCTAATCACAATCATTCTACAACCATCCATTGTGACACGCCCCTAATCACAATCATTCTACAACCATCCATTGTGACACGCCCCTAATCACAATCATTCTACAACCATCCATTGTGACACGCCCCTAATCACAATCATTCAACAACCATCCATTGTGACACGCCCCTAATCACAATCATTCAACAACCATCCATTGTGACACGCCCCTAATCACAATCATTCTACAACCATCCATTGTGACACGCCCCTAATCACAATCATTCTACAACCATCCATTGTGACACGCCCCTAATCACAATCATTCTACAACCATCCATTGTGACACGCCCCTAATCACAATCATTCTACAACCATCCATTGTGACACGCCCCTAATCACAATCATTCTACAACCATCCATTGTGACACGCCCCTAATCACAATCATTCTACAACCATCCATTGTGACACGCCCCTAATCACAATCATTCAACAACCATCCATTGTGACACGCCCCTAATCACAATCATTCAACAACCATCCATTGTGACACGCCCCTAATCACAATCATTCAACAACCATCCATTGTGACACGCCCCTAATCACAATCATTCTACAACCATCCATTGTGACACGCCCCTAATCACAATCATTCAACACCATCCATTGTGACACGCCCCCAATCACAATCATTCAACAACCCATCCATTTTGACACGTTCCCCCCAATCACAATCATTCAACAACCATCCATTGTGACACGCCCTAATCACAATCATCCTACAACCATCATTGTGACACAGACCCCCTAATCACAATCATCCTACAAACCATCCATTGTGACACGCCCTAATCACAATCATCCTACAACCATCCATTGTGACACGCCCCTAATCACAATCATCCTACAACCATCCATTGTGACACGCCCCTAATCACAATCATCCTACAACCATCCATTGTGACACGCCCCTAATCACAATCATCCTACAACCATCCATTGTGACACGCCCCTAATCACAATCATTCAACAACATCCATTGTGACACGCCCCTAATCACAATCATTCTACAACCATCCATTGTGACACGCCCCTAATCACAATCATTCTACAACCATCCATTGTGACACGCCCCTAATCACAATCATTCTACAACCATCCATTGTGAACGCCCCCTAATCACAATATAAAATCCCTGGACGCTAATCAAAAATTACAACATCATGTGCAGCAATCATTCTACAACCATCCATTGTGACACGCCCCTAATCACAATCATCCTACAACCATCCATTGTGACACGCCCTAATCACAATCATTCAACTAACAAGACCCGCCCTAATCACAATCATCAACAACCATCATTGTGACACGCCCCTAATCACAATCATCCTACAACCATCCATTGTGACACGCCCCTAATCACAATCATTCCTACAACCATCCATTGTGACACGCCCCTAATCACAATCATCTACAACCATCCATTGTGACACGCCCCTAATCACAATCAATCCTACAACATCCATTGTGACACGCCCCTAATCACAATCATCCTACAACCATCCATTGTGACACGCCCCTAATCACAATCATCCTACAACCATCCATTGTGACACGCCCCTAATCACAATCATCCTACAACCATCCATTGTGACACGCCCTCTAATTCACAATCATTCTACAACCATCCATTGTGACACGCCCCTAATCACAATCATCCTACAACCATCCATTGTGACACGCCCCTAATCACAATCATCCTACAACCATCCATTGTGACACGCCCCTAATCACAATCATCCTACAACCATCCATTGTGACACGCCCCTAATCACAATCATCCTACAACCATCCATTGTGACACGCCCCTAATCACAATCATCTACAAACCATCCATTGTGACACGCCCCTAATCACAATCATCCTACAACCAATCCATTGTGACACGCCCCTAATCACAATCATCCTACAACCATCCATTGTGACACGCCCCTAATCACAATCATCCTACAACCAATCCATTGTGACACGCCCCTAATCACAATCATTCTACAACCATCCATTGTGACACGCCCCTAATCACAATCATCCTACAACCATCCATTGTGACACGCCCCTAATCACAATCATCCTACAACCATCCATTGTGACACGCCCCTAATCACAATCATCCTACAACCATCCATTGTGACACGCCCCTAATCACAATCATCTACAACCATCCATGTGACACGCCCCTAATCACAATCATTCTACAACCATCCATTGTGACACGCCCCTAATCACAATCATCCTACAACATCCATTGTGACACGCCCCTAATCACAATCATTCAACAACCATCCATTGTGACACGCCCCTAATCACAATCATCCTACAACCATCCATTGTGACACGCCCCTAATCACAATCATTCTACAACCATCCATTGTGACACGCCCCTAATCACAATCATCCTACAACCATCCATTGTGACACGCCCCTAATCACAATCATCCTACAACCATCCATTGTGACACGCCCCTAATCACAATCATCCTACAACTATCCATTGTGACACGCCCCTAATCACAATCATTCTACAACCATCCATTGTGACACGCCCCTAATCACAATCATTCTACAACCATCCATTGTGACACGCCCCTAATCACAATCATTCTACAACCATCCATTGTGACACGCCCCTAATCACAATCATCCTACAACCATCCATTGTGACACGCCCCTAATCACAATCATCCTACAACCATCCATTGTGACACGCCCCTAATCAATACACCACTTCCCTAATATTCTGTCCACTCTTTCACAAGCTAGCATGCTAACAGCTGCAACTAGCCACTAACATGCTAACAGCTGCAAATAGCCGCTAACAGTGTGATGTTGGCGTGCAGGAAGTGTGATGTTGGTGTGCAGGAAGTGAGATGTTGGCGTGCAAGAAGTGAGATGTTGGCGTGCAGGAAGTGTGATGTTGGCGTGCAGGAAGTGTGATGTTGGCGTGCAGGAAGTGTGATGTTGGCGTGCAGGAAGTGTGATGTTGGCGTGCAGGAAGTGAGATGTTGGCGTGCAGGAAGTGAGATGTTGGCGTGCAGGAAGTGTGATGTTGGCGTGCAGGAAGTGAGATGTTGGCGTGCAGGAAGTGAGATGTTGGCGTGCAGGAAGTGTGATGGTGGCGTGCAGGAAGTGAGATGTTGGCGTGCAGGAAGTGTGATGTTGGCGTGCAGGAAGTGAGATGTTGGCGTGCAGGAAGTGTGATGTTGGCGTGCAGGAAGTGTGATGTTGGCGTGCAGGAAGTGAGATGTTGGCGTGCAGGAAGTGAGATGTTGGCGTGCAGGAAGTGAGATGTTGGCGTGCAGGAAGTGAGATGTTGGCGTGCAGGAAGTGTGATGTTGGCGTGCAGGAAGTGTGATGTTGGCGTGCAGGAAGTGAGATGTTGGCGTGCAGGAAGTGTGATGTTGGCGTGCAGGAAGTGTGATGTTGGCGTGCAGGAAGTGAGATGTTGGCGTGCAGGAAGTGTGATGTTGGCGTGCAGGAAGTGAGTCACCTCATGTTTGAGTTCAGTGATGTGATCTTGGAGGTCTTGGATGAACTGATTGGAGTCACTGTGGTTCAGCTGCCCTTGGACCTTGCCTTCTTCTTTCTGTGGGGCACTTTATTGATTATTACTTTATTGATCATGACTTTATTTATTATTAAACACCATTGTATGTATTATTACTTAATAGATGATTATAGATGAGTGTCAGCAGGGTTAGGAGCAGTTACACACGTTGAGCAGCTGTCTGGGAATAAACTTCCTGTCCCACTAGTGTTGTGTTGTTGTCTTCCCAGCAGCAAACCATCACTTCCTCACTCCTCCAGGTGTCACTTTAACGTCTTCCCTCACTCTGGGCCCCCAAACGGCTTTTTTTTTTAACGCAAAGCCACAACGACAACAGGATTTTGACCAAGGTCGGCATTTTTTCTTTAAGTGTGTCAAAAGTGTGACATGTGATGAGTGAAACCACTTCCTGTCAGCGATAAGAAGGCTTGACACGCTAAATCTACACCAGCAGTGAAGTTGTGTAAATGCTAAATAAAAAGAGAATACAACAAATCCTTTTCAACTTATATTCAATTAATTGACTGCAAAGACAAGATATTTCATGTTCACACTGAGAAACTTTCTTATTTTTGCAAATAATCACGAAGTTAGAATTGAATGGCAGCAACACATTGCAAAAAAGGCATTTTTACCAGTGTGTTACATGGCCTTTCCTTTTAACAACACTCAGTTTTGGTTTGGGAAGTGAGGAGACACATTTTTGAAGTGGAATTCTTTCCCATTCTTGCTTGATGTACAGCTTAAGTTGTTCAACAGTCTCCCTTCTCATATTTTAGCCTGCACACATTTGCAATGTCTGGACTACAGGCAGGCCAGTCTAGTACCAGCACTCTTTTACTATGAAGCCACGTTGATGTAACACCTGGCTTGGCATTGTCTTGCTGAAATAAGCAGGGGCGTCCATGGTAACGTTGCTTGGATGGCAACATATGTTGCTCCAAAAGCTGTATGTACCTTTCAGCATTAATGGTGCCTTCACAGATGTGTAAGTTACCCATGTCTTGGGCACTAATACACCCCCATACCATCACACACTAATCACTAATACACCCCCATACCATCACACACTAATCACTAATACACCCCCATACCATCACACATGCTGCCTTTTACACTTTCACCCTAGAACAGTCCGGATGGTTCTTTTCCTCTTTGGTCCGGAGGACACGACGTCCACAGTTTCCAAAAACAATTTGAAATGTGGACTCGTCAGACCACAGAAGACTTTTCCACTTTGCATCAGTCCATCTTAGATGAGCTCAGGCCCAGCGAAGCGTTTCTGGGTGTTGTTGATAAACGGTTTTGGCCTTGCATAGGAGAGTTTTAACTTGCACTAACAGATGTAGCGACCAACTGTAGTTACTGACAGTGGTTTTCTGAAGTGTTCCTGAGCCCATGTGGTGATATCCTTTACACACTGATGTGGCTTTTTGATGCAGTAGTGCCTGAGGGATCCAAGGTGTGTAATATCATGGCTTACGTGCAGTGATTTCTCCACATTCTCTGAACCTTTTGATGATATTACGGAGCGTAGATGGTGAAATCCCTAAATTCCTTGTTGAGAAATGTTGTTGTTCAACAATTTGCTCAGGCATTTGTTGACAAAGTGGTGACCCTCGCCCCGTCCTTGTTGGTGAATGGAAGCTGCTTTTATACCCAATCATGGCACCCACCTGTTCCCAATTAGCCTGTTCACCTGTGGGATGTTCCAAATAAGTCTTTGATGAGCATTCCTCAACTTTCTCACTCTTTTTTGCCACTTGTGCCAGCTTTTTTGAAACATGTTGCAGACATCAAATTCCAAATGAGCTAATATTTCTAAAAAATACCAAAGTTTCTCAGTGTGAACATGAAGTATTGTAAGGGTAATATATAATATTATAATACTATAATATGAAATTGTCTTTGCAGTCTATTCAATTGAATATAAGTTGAAAAGGATTTGTTGTATTCTCTTTTTATTTAACATTTACACAACCTGACAACTTCACTGCTTTTGGGCTTTGTAAAAAGTCCACTAAGTTGATATTACAACATGTCTTGTAAAAAGTCCACTAAGTTGATATCACAACATGTCTTGTAAAAAGTCCACTAAGTTGACATCACAACATGTCTTGTAAAAAGTCCACTAAGTTGATATTACAACATGTCTTGTAAAAAGTCCACTAAGTTGATATCACAACATGTCTTGTAAAAAGTCCACTAAGTTGATATTACAACATGTCTTGTAAAAAGTCCACTAAGTTGATATCACAACATGTCTTGTAAAAAGTCCACTAAGTTGACATCACAACATGTCTTGTAAAAAGTCCACTAAGTTGATATTACAACATGTCTTGTAAAAAGTCCACTAAGTTGATATTACAACATGTCTTGTAAAAAGTCCACTAAGTTGATATCACAACATGTCTTGTAAAAAGTCCACTAAGTTGATATTACAACATGTCTTGTAAAAAGTCCACTAAGTTGATATCACAACATGTCTTGAGTGGTCCATCAACTTACACTTCTAAAGCCAAAGCTGTCTTCATAGTTGGACTTGTGACATGTCACTTGTGCCAATAGTCTGATATCAGACAAAACACGATAGTCTGATATCAGACAAAACACGATAGTCTGATATCAGACAAAACACAATAGTCTGATATCAGACAAAACACGATAGTCTGATATCAGACAAAACACAATAGTCTGATATCAGACAAAACACGATAGTCTGATATCAGACAAAACACAATAGTCTGATATCAGACAAAACACGATAGTCTGATATCAGACAAAACACAATAGTCTGATATCAGACAAAACACAAATATCCTATGATATGGACTTGCATGTCATGTTCACACACACATTCACACACACATTCACACACTGATGGCGGGAGCTGCCATGCAAGGCGCTAACCAGCAGCCATCAGGAGCAAGGGTGAAGTGTCTTGCCCAAGGACACAACAGGCGTGACTAGGAAGGTAGAAGGTGGGGATTGAACTCCAGTAACCAGCAACCCTCCCATTGCTGGCACGGCCACTCTACCAACTTCGCCACGCCGTCCCCCATAATCAGAAAACCCCCCAAAATAAACAAACATGTTTATTTTGATCAGAAAACAAACAAAATAAACATGTTTATTTGATCAGAAAACAAACAAAATAAACATGGTTATTTTGTCAGAAAACAAACAAAATAAACATGTTTATTTTGATCAGAAAACAAACAAAATAAACATGTTTATTTTATCAGAAAACAAACAAAATAAACATGTTTATTTGATCAGAAAACAAACAAAATAAACATGTTTATTTTGATCAGAAAACAAACAAAATAAACATGTTTATTTTATCAGAAAACAAACAAAATAAACATGTTTATTTGATCAGAAAACAAACAAAATAAACATGTTTATTTGATCAGAAAACAAACAAAATAAACATGTTTATTTTGATCAGAAAACAAACAAAATAAACATGTTTATTTTATCAGAAAACAAACAAAATAAACATGTTTATTTGATCAGAAAACAAACAAAATAAACATGTTTATTTTATCAGAAAACAAACAAAATAAACATGTTTATTTTATCAGAAAACAAACAAAATAAACATGTTTATTTTGATCAGAAAACAAACAAAATAAACATGTTTATTTTATCAGAAAACAAACAAAATAAACATGTTTATTTGATCAGAAAACAAACAAAATAAACATGTTTATTTTGTTTGAAAACCCCAAAAATGAATGAAAAATGGAACAGACCAATGTACCCAAAAGAGGAGCAGTAATATGATATAAGATATGTTAAGATTGACACCAACATTACTGTATTATACAAACTATAGGCCATGCACTTTGAACACATAAATAACTAGTAGAGTATAGAGGTCATAGTATAAGTCACATAAATAACTAGTAGAGTATAGAGGTCATAGTATAAGTCACATAAATAACTAGTAGAGTATAGAGGTCATAGTATAAGTCACATAAATAACTAGTACAGTATAGAGGTCATAGTATAAGTCACATAAATAACTAGTAGAGTATATAGGTCATAGTATAAGTCACATAAATAACTAGTAGAGTATAGAGGTCATAGTATAAGTCACATAAATAACTAGTAGAATATAGAGGTCATAGTATAAGTCACATAAATAACTAGTAGAGTATATAGGTCATAGTATAAGTCACATAAATAACTAGTAGAGTATAGAGGTCATAGTATAAGTCACATAAATAACTAGTAGAGTATATAGGTCATAGTATAAGTCACATAAATAACTAGTAGAGTATAGAGGTCATAGTATAAGTCACATAAATAACTAGTGGAGTATAGAGGTCATAGTATAAGTCACATAAATAACTAGTAGAGTATAGAGGTCATAGTATAAGTCACATAAATAACTAGTAGAGTATAGAGGTCATAGTATAAGTCACATAAATAACTAGTAGAGTATAGAGGTCATAGTATAAGTCACATAAATAACTAGTAGAGTATATAGGTCATAGTATAAGTCACATAAATAACTAGTAGAGTATAGAGGTCATAGTATAAGTCACATAAATAACTAGTATAGTACTTTATACTAATATCATGTCAATAGAAGTAAGTACTTTATACTGATATCATGTCAATAGAAGTAACTACTTTATACTGATATCATGTCAATAGAAGTAAGTACTTTATACTGATATCATGTCAATAGAAGTAAGTACTTTATACTGATATCATGTCAATAGAAGTAAGTACTTTATACTGATATCATGTCAATAGAAGTAAGTACTTTATACTGATACCATGTCAATAGAAGTACTTTATACTGATATCATGTCAATAGAAGTAAGTACTTTATACTGATATCATGTCAATAGAAGTACTTTATACTGATATCATGTCAATAGAAGTAAGTACTTTATGCTGATATCATGTCAATAGAAGTAAGTACTTTATACTGATATCATGTCAATAGAAGTAAGTACTTTATACTGATATCATGTCAATAGAAGTAAGTACTTCTATTGTCAATAGAAGTAAGTACTTTATACTGATATCATGTCAATAGAAGTACTTTATACTGATATCATGTCAATAGAAGTAAGTACTTTATACTGATATCATGTCAATAGAAGTAAGTACTTTATACTGATATCATGTCAATAGAAGTAAGTACTTTATACTGATATCATGTCAATAGAAGTACTTTATACTGATATCATGTCAATAGAAGTAAGTACTTTATACTGATATCATGTCAATAGAAGTAAGTACTTTATACTGATATCATGTCAATAGAAGTAAGTACTTTATACTGATATCATGTCAATAGAAGTAAGTACTTTATACTGATATCATGTCAATAGAAGTAAGTACTTTATACTGATATCATGCCAATAGAAGTAAGTACTTTATACTGATATCATGTCAATAGAAGTACTTTATACTGATATCATGTCAATAGAAGTAAGTACTTTATACTGATATCATGTCAATAGAAGTAAGTACTTTATACTGATATCATGTCAATAGAAGTAAGTACTTTATACTGATATCATGTCAATAGAAGTAAGTACTTTATACTGATATCATGTCAATAGAAGTAAGTACTTTATACTGATATCATGCCAATAGAAGTAAGTACTTTATACTGATATCATGTCAATAGAAGTACTTTATACTGATATCATGTCAATAGAAGTAAGTACTTTATACTGATATCATGTCAATAGAAGTAAGTACTTTATACTGATATCATGTCAATAGAAGTAAGTACTTTATACTGATATCATGTCAATAGAAGTAAGTACTTTATACTGATATCATGTCAATAGAAGTAAGTACTTTATACTGATATCATCAGAAGTGATTTTGTCAACACTTCATCTTTCATGCAGCGACCACAAGCAATCACAACATGCTGAACATGCAGAGATAACACACACACACACACACACACACACACACACACACACACACACACACACACACACACACACACACACACACACACACACACACACACACACACACACACACACACACACACACACACACACACACACACACACACACACACACACACTGCTGTGGGGCGGCGGCTGTTATGTTTCACACCTACAAATAGTCTTGGGATGTGCTTCTCACCTTTTTTGTGGGCGCTCATTTCTTACTTCACAGCTGAGTTAGTTCAAGTCCATGGTCACATCACTTCTAAGAACCAAACTAGTTGGCCCAAAGACTCTTTTCAACTTCAAGTCCATGGTCACATCCCTTCTAAGAACCAAAGGTTGACTAGTTGGCCCAAAGACTCTTTTCAACTTCAAGTCCATGGTCACATCACTTCTAAGAACCAAAGGTTGACTAGTTGGCCCAAAGACTCTTTTCAACTTCAAGTCCATGGTCACATCACTTCTAAGAACCAAACTAGTTGGCCCAAAGACTCTTTTCAACTTCAAGTCCATGGTCACATCCCTTCTAAGAACCAAAGGTTGACTAGTTGGCCCAAAGACTCTTTTCAACTTCAAGTCCATGGTCACATCACTTCTAAGAACCAAAGGTTGACTAGTTGGCCCAAAGACTCTTTTCAACTTCAAGTCCATGGTCACATCACTTCTAAGAACCAAAGGTTGACTAGTTGGCCCAAAGACTCTTTTCAACTTCAAGTCCATGGTCACATCACTTCTAAGAACCAAACTAGTTGGCCCAAAGACTCTTTTCAACTTCAAGTCCATGGTCACATCCCTTCTAAGAACCAAAGGTTGACTAGTTGGCCCAAAGACTCTTTTCAACTTCAAGTCCATGGTCACATCACTTCTAAGAACCAAAGGTTGACTAGTTGGCCCAAAGACTCTTTTCAACTTCAAGTCCATGGTCACATCACTTCTAAGAACCAAACTAGTTGGCCCAAAGACTCTTTTCAACTTCAAGTCCATGGTCACATCCCTTCTAAGAACCAAAGGTTGACTAGTTGGCCCAAAGACTCTTTTCAACTTCAAGTCCATGGTCACATCACTTCTAAGAACCAAAGGTTGACTAGTTGGCCCAAAGACTCTTTTCAACTTCAAGTCCATGGTCACATCACTTCTAAGAACCAAAGGTTGACTAGTTGGCCCAAAGACTCTTTTCAACTTCAAGTCCATGGTCACATCACTTCTAAGAACCAAACTAGTTGGCCCAAAGACTCTTTTCAACTTCAAGTCCATGGTCACATCCCTTCTAAGAACCAAAGGTTGACTAGTTGGCCCAAAGACTCTTTTCAACTTCAAGTCCATGGTCACATCACTTCTAAGAACCAAAGGTTGACTAGTTGGCCCAAAGACTCTTTTCAACTTCAAGTCCATGGTCACATCACTTCTAAGAACCAAAGGTTGACTAGTTGGCCCAAAGACTCTTTTCAACTTCAAGTCCATGGTCACATCACTTCTAAGAACCAAACTAGTTGGCCCAAAGACTCTTTTCAACTTCAAGTCCATGGTCACATCACTTCTAAGAACCAAAGGTTGACTAGTTGGCCCAAAGACTCTTTTCAACTTCAAGTCCATGGTCACATCCCTTCTAAGAACCAACTCAGGGTTTGTTAGCGTCCTCTTTAGACACATTACTCCCTGCCACTTTCTCACTTTCTATTTATTATCAACCTTCTGGAATGGACTTATACTGTCTTTAAGTTGAAGTGGAGGGGTAATTGTTTCTTTGGAGACCCAAAAATTATTTATGAAGTTCAGACCATGACGCAGTAAGTTGAAAGATGCGGACACTTTTGCTACTGGATAATTTCTTATGCTGTCATTTGTAGTCTATGAGCCACTGAGGTGAAGTGATGAGGTGATGAAATATTAGTAGGTGATGTGATGAAATATTAGTAGGTGATGTGATGAAATATTAGTAGGTGAAGTGATGAAATATTAGTAGGTGAAGTGATGAAATATTAGTAGGTGAAGTGATGAAATATTAGTAGGTGATGTGATGAAATATTAGTAGGTGAAGTGATGAAATATTAGTAGGTGAAGTGATGAAATATTAGTAGGTGAAGTGATGAAATATTAGTAGGTGAAGTGATGAAATATTAGTAGGTGATGTGATGAAATATTAGTAGGTGAAGTAATGAAATATTAGTAGGTGAAGTGATGAAATATTAGTAGGTGATGTGATGAAATATTAGTAGGTGATGTGATGAAATATTAGTAGGTGAAGTGATGAAATATTAGTAGGTGATGTGATGAAATATTAGTAGGTGAAGTGATGAAATATTAGTAGGTGAAGTGATGAAATATTAGTAGGTGAAGTGATGAAATATTAGTAGGTGATGTGATGAAATATTAGTAGGTGAAGTGATGAAATATTAGTAGGTGAAGTGATGAAATATTAGTAGGTGAAGTGATGAAATATTAGTAGGTGAAGTGATGAAATATTAGTAGGTGATGTGATGAAATATTAGTAGGTGAAGTGATGAAATATTAGTAGGTGAAGTGATGAAATATTAGTAGGTGATGTGATGAAATATTAGTAGGTGAAGTGATGAAATATTAGTAGGTGAAGTGATGAAATATTAGTAGGTGATGTGATGAAATATTAGTAGGTGAAGTGATGAAATATTAGTAGGTGAAGTGATGAAATATTAGTAGGTGATGTGATGAAATATTAGTAGGTGAAGTGATGAAATATTAGTAGGTGAAGTGATGAAATATTAGTAGGTGAAGTGATGAAATATTAGTAGGTGAAGTGATGAAATATTAGTAGGTGATGTGATGAAATATTAGTAGGTGAAGTGATGAAATATTAGTAGGTGAAGTGATGAAATATTAGTAGGTGATGTGATGAAATATTAGTAGGTGAAGTGATGAAATATTAGTAGGTGATGTGATGAAATATTAGTAGGTGAAGTGATGAAATATTAGTAGGTGAAGTGATGAAATATTAGTAGGTGAAGTGATGAAATATTAGTAGGTGAAGTGATGAAATATTAGTAGGTGAAGTGATGAAATATTAGTAGGTGATGTGATGAAATATTAGTAGGTGAAGTGATGAAATATTAGTAGGTGAAGTGATGAAATATTAGTAGGTGATGTGATGAAATATTAGTAGGTGAAGTGATGAAATATTAGTAGGTGACGTGATGAAATATTAGTAGGTGAAGTGATGAAATATTAGTAGGTGTGTTCCATGTTCCAAACCTGGATCTCCAGCTCAGAGATGTGCTGCTGCAGTTCAGCCATGGCGGCCATGTTGTCAGCCTCCCGCAGCCTGACCGCCATCACCTCCTCTTTACTCTGAGGAAGTTGACCTTGGTGAAAGTCTGGATCATTACCCACAATGCCACAGTAGGTACCTTGCATTCCATCTCCGCTTGTCGCCGTTTGATCTCCTGCAGTTGCCCGTGGAGGTTCTTGTTCTGCGTGGTCAAGGTCTGCACGCGCTCCTGAAGACTTCGACCCTCTTGCTCCGCCCTCCGCAGGTGGTTGTTGTGGATCTGATTCTGTGGTGGTAAAAACTGCATTATAAGTTTGGTGGGACCAGATCGTTGGTACTGGACTGATTCTGTGGAGGTAAAAACTGCATTAAGTTTGGTGGGACCAGATCATTGGTACTGGACTGATAGTGTGGAAGTAAAAACTGCATTAAGTTTGGTGGGACCAGATCATTGGTACTGGACTGATACTGTGGAGGTAAAAACTGCATTAAGTTTGGTGGGACCAGATCATTGGTACTGGACTGATACTGTGGAGGTAAAAACTGCATTAACTTTGGTGGGACCAGATCATTGGTACTGGACTGATACTGTGGAGGTAAAAACTGCATTAACTTTGGTGGGACCAGATCATTGGTACTGGACTGATACTGTGGAGGTAAAAACTGCATTAAGTTTGGTGGGACCAGATCATTGGTACTGGACTGATAGTGTGGAGGTAAAAACTGCATCAAGTTTGGTGGGACCAGATCATTGGTACTGGACTGATTCTGTGGAGGTAAAAACTGCATTAAGTTTGGTGGGACCAGATCATTGGTACTGGACTGATACTGTGGAGGTAAAAACTGCATTAAGTTTGGTGGGACCAGATCATTGGTACTGGACTGATTCTGTGGAGGTAAAAACTGCATTAAGTTTGGTGGGACCAGATCATTGGTACTGGACTGATTCTGTGGAGGTAAAAACTGCATTAAGTTTGGTGGGACCAGATCATTGGTACTGGACTGATTCTGTGGAGGTAAAAACTGCATTAAGTTTGGTGGGACCAGATCATTGGTACTGGACTGATAGTGTGGAGGTAAAAACTGCATTAAGTTTGGTGGGACCAGATCATTGGTACTGGACTGATTCTGTGGAGGTAAAAACTGCATTAAGTTTGGTGGGACCAGATCATTGGTACTGGACTGATAGTGTGGAGGTAAAAACTGCATCAAGTTTGGTGGGACCAGATCATTGGTACTGGACTGATTCTGTGGAGGTAAAAACTGCATTAAGTTTGGTGGGACCAGATCATTGGTACTGGACTGATTCTGTGGAGGTAAAAACTGCATTAAGTTTGGTGGGACCAGATCATTGGTACTGGACTGATAGTGTGGAGGTAAAAACTGCATCAAGTTTGGTGGGACCAGATCATTGGTACTGGACTGATTCTGTGGAGGTAAAAACTGCATTAAGTTTGGTGGGACCAGATCATTGGTACTGGACTGATTCTGTGGAGGTAAAAACTGCATTAAGTTTGGTGGGACCAGATCATTGGTACTGGACTGATAGTGTGGAGGTAAAAACTGCATCAAGTTTGGTGGGACCAGATCATTGGTACTGGACTGATTCTGTGGAGGTAAAAACTGCATTAAGTTTGGTGGGACCAGATCATTGGTACTGGACTGATTCTGTGGAGGTAAAAACTGCATTAAGTTTGGTGGGACCAGATCATTGGTACTGGACTGATAGTGTGGAGGTAAAAACTGCATCAAGTTTGGTGGGACCAGATCATTGGTACTGGACTGATTCTGTGGAGGTAAAAACTGCATTAAGTTTGGTGGGACCAGATCATTGGTACTGGACTGATTCTGTGGAGGTAAAAACTGCATCAAGTTTGGTGGGACCAGATCCTTGGTACTGGACTGATTATGTGGAGGTAAAAACTGCATTAAGTTTGGTGGGACCAGATCATTGGTACTGGACTCTTGTAGTCCTGGTTAGTATTCATAGTAGTCACCATTCGCAATAGGAACATTTGATCAATAACCTTCTATTTACCTTTTTATAACCAATTATTTACCTTCTATTTAACATGTTGTACCTTCTTTTACCTTTTTATAACCAAGTATTTAATTTCTTTAACTTGTTTTACTTCATTTGACCTTTTATTTACCTTCTATTTAGCTTTTTACCTTCTTTTACCTTTTTATAACCATTTATTTACCTTCTTTAATTTATTTTACTTCATTTTACCTTCTTTTTAACTTGTACCTTCTTTTACCTTTTTATAACCATTTATTTACCTTCTTTAATTTATTTTACTTCATTTTACCTTCTATTTAACTTGTACCTTCTTTTACCTTTTAATAACCAAATATTTACCTTCTTTAACTTGTTTTACTTCATTTTACCTTTTATTTACCTTCTATTTAACTTGTTTTATCAATCAATCAATGTTTATTTATATAGCCCTAAATCACAAAAGTCTCAAAGGGCTGCACAAGCCACAACGACATCCTCGGTTCAGAGTCCACATAAGGGCAAGGAAAAACTCACAACCCTGTGGGATGTCAATGTGAATGACTATGAGAAACCTTGGAGAGGACCGCAGATGTGGGTGAACCCCCCCCCCCACCTTCTTTTACCTTTTTATAACCAATTATTTACCTTCTTTAACTTGTTTTACTTCCTTTTACCTTGTATTTACCTTTTATTTAACTTGTTTTACCTTTTTGTAACCCATTATTTACCTTCTTTAACTTGTTTTACTTCCATTTACTTTTTAAAAACCAATTATTTACCATATATAACTTGTTTTACCTTCTTTCACCTTCTATTTACCTTTTTTTAAACCAATTATATACCGCCTTTAACTTGTTTTACTTCCTTTAACCTTTTATTACCTTCTATTTAACTTCCTTTACCATCTATTATCTTTTGTTTACCTTTTTAGAACCAATTATTTACCTTATTTAGATTTTTTTTTTTTACCTTCTTTTAACTTATATTTACCTGTTTGACCTTATTTAACTTGTTTTACATTTATTTACCTTCCACTTAACTTGGTTAACCTTTTTTTACCTTTTATTTACCTTCTATTTAACTTGCTATACCCTTTACCTTTTATTTAGCTTATTTACCTTCTATATAATGTCTATTAACTTTTTATTTACCTTTTATCCAGCTTGTTCTACCCTCAATTTATCAATATTACCTTATTTTTACCTTTTATTTACCGTCTATTAACTTTTTGCTTTTTACCTTGCATTTACCTTCTATAGACCTTCCATTTTCCTTCATTTACCTTTTATCACCTATTCAACTGGTTTTGCCTTTAATATACCTTCCATTTACCTTCTTTTATTTAGCTTATTTTACCTTGTATTGACCTTCTTCTTTTTTTACCATCCTTTAACCTTCTAGTTACCTTTTATATACCTTTGTTTAACCTTCTATTTATCTTTTACTTTCTTTTACCATGTTGTACCTTCTATTTAACTTGTTTTCTCTTCTACCTACAATTCATTTACCTTTTACTTTCATTTACCACTTTTTACCTTCTATTCCATTATTGTAACTTTGTATGTGCCTCACTTTTTATACATTTGGATTAGTTTTAGCCAATAAATGATTAATTGAAGCAAAATAATGTCAATTGAAGCTTTTTTTTCCAGTGGAATGAATGGTTGTATTTATTCATTACAAGAGGCATTGATGATTGACATTTGCTGATTTGAAGGCAATTTCTAGGACTTAATAATGAATTATTATATGAATAATGACCTAATAATTTCAGGACTTAATAATGAATTATTATATGAATAATGACCTAATCATTTCAGGACTTAATAATGAATTATTATATGAATAATGACCTAATCATTTCAGGACTTAATAATGAATTATTATATGAATAATGACCTAATCATTTCAGGACTTAATAATGAATTATTACATGAATAATGACCTAATCATTTCAGGACTTAATAATTAATTATTATATGAATAATGACCTAATCTGCATGAATGAAATGACTTCTTTACTATGCACACAAATATAGTTGCTGAGGGTACGATCACTTTGAGTCTTCTTTTGATCATCTAATATTTTATTAATTAACAATAAGACTGCTCATATTTACACTCTAAAAACAATTAACATTAAGAATCTACAGGAAGTGATCCAGTGCACT
The DNA here is from genome assembly GCF_033978785.1 of Entelurus aequoreus. Taxonomy (NCBI): domain Eukaryota; kingdom Metazoa; phylum Chordata; class Actinopteri; order Syngnathiformes; family Syngnathidae; genus Entelurus; species Entelurus aequoreus. The sequence continues at coordinate 39,651,890 of NC_084757.1, forward strand.
GCTTGCATGATTCAGTGCACTGCTCATGTTTACACTGTAAAACTAATTAACATTAAGAATCTAATCATACATGATTCAGTGCACTGCTCATGTTTACACTGTAAAACTAATTAACATTAAGAATCTAATCATACCTGATTCAGTGCAGTGTAAAAAGAGGTGACTGCTGCCCTCTGGAGGCCACAGAATGCCAGTGCTTTTATTGTGAAGGTCTGACCTGCGTTTCCAGCTCCAACATCCTCTGGCGGTTCTCTCGCAGCTCGGCCTGAGCCTCGGCCTCGCGCAGCCGGACGCTCATCAGCTCGTCCTGCAGCTCGCTCAGGGCGTTCTTCTTGGGGCTTTCCCTCCAGCGGCCTGACGTGCGGGCCAGGTGGCGCTGAGGGGGCGGGGCTAGCGTCAATGCCAGGTGTCTTCCAGTGTGTACTGTTGCAGCAACGCACCTGCCAGTGGTCTTCCAGGTCTCGCACTTGCTGCCGCAGCTCCTTGAGGCCGCTGAGGGCCTCCGCCTCCCTCACCTTGACCGCCATCAGCTCCTCTTGGAGTCGCGCCACGTTGGTGTCGTCCGGCAGCGACGTGTTGCGCTAACAATACAAAATGACTATTGTGATAAGTACACCTCTGCAGGAGTTCAAAATATATCAACGTACAACAAAGAATAACTTGATTAACATTGTTTTTAATGCTTAACACAAAATATTGAAAGTGCATCACTTTGCCATAAATTGCATCCTCATTTAAACCATACACATTGTTTTACCATTTTATACTGAAAAATAAATAATACAAATAAACTAAATAATACATTCAGCAGCTAAATACATAAAACACATTTACCTAAAAAAAAACAACAATAAAATAAATTGTGCAAAATGAATAAAAATTGTTAATTGTTTTTTCATTGAAGAAAGCTGTTTTTATACTTGAGAATCCTTTTTCACTTACAGATAATAGTTGTTTTTTTACCCTTTCTTTGCAAGTAAAAGTATATGCATATTTTACCTGCAGGACTCTTTTTTTTTTTACTTGCGTAACGTTTTGACAGAAAAAAAAAAAAGTTAACATGCGAATCGTTTAATTGAATTTTTTTTTTTTTTATTACTTGCAAATCGTTTTTTTCTTGCTGAAAAAAAGTCTATTTTTTAACTTGTGACTCAGTTTTTAATTATTCAAAAGAAAAAAAGTTTCTTTTACTGGCAAATTGTTGGGCGTGAGTAAAACACTTTTGTGTTTGTGGAGTTTTGCCAGTCATTTTAATTGTCCATATTTGTGGCTCATTTTAAGCGGAGCTATTTGTGTTCATGTTTTGTTGCTATGACGACATCAGTCTGTCAGATATTTGTCCTGCTCCTCTAACAAAAAGCAAAAGCAGACATGAGTAAAAAAGCCAGCTTGATATCTTTTAGTTGAGTCCTGGTTTAGAGTCAAGTGGATCCTGCTGCTCGCTCACCTTCTCCATGTCCAAAATCTTGTCCTGCATCTCCCTGAGGGCGCACTGAGACTCCGCCTCCTTCAGCCTGGCCTGCACCAGCTCTCTCTCCAGCTGCAGGACCGCCTCCTCCGAGCAGCGCGACGCCACCTTCTGCCAACGACACGCGGGCGCACAAAAGTTTGAATGCCACGTCCGACCGCCTGCGCCTTTGCTCGGCAGCCATGTTGCCTCCTGCGCCATGGCTGCTTGTTGTTGTGTCAAACATAAATAATGAAGTCTTCTGATAAAAGAGCATGCAGTGAGCAGACGTGGCTGGGAAAGTGCCATCGTCCTTTTTTCTGTTCACGCCCGTTGCATCCCGCAGCTGGCGCTGCCCGTCGCATCCTGCAGGTGGCGCCACCCGTCGATGCCTGCAGGTTGTGCCGCCCGTCCCCTCCCGCAGGTAGCACCGCCCGTCGCATCCTGCAGGTGGCGCCACCCGTCGATGCCTGCAGGTTGTGCCGCCTGTCCCCTCCCGCAGGTAGCACCGCCCGTCGCATCCCGCAGGTGGTGCCGCCCTTCGCCGCCCGCAGGTGGCGCGCCCGACTCATCCCGCAGGTGGCGCAGCACGTCACATCCTGCAGGTGGCGCCGCCCGTCACCGCCTGCAGGTGGCGCCGCCCGTCACCGCCTGCAAGTGGCGCCACTCGTCACATCCACCGGGTGGCGCCGCCCGTCACCACCCGCAGGTGGCGCCGCCCGTCGCATCCCGCAGGTGGTGCCGCCCTTCGCCGCCCGCAGGTGGCGCGCCCGACTCATCCCGCAGGTGGCGCAGCACGTCACATCCTGCAGGTGGCGCCGCCCGTCACCGTCTGCAGGTGGCGCTGCCTGTCGCCGCCTGCAAGTGGCGCCGCTCGTCACATCCACCGGGTGGCGCCGCCCGACACCACCCGCAGGTGGCGCCGCCCGTCGCATCCCACAGGTGGCGCAGCACGTCACATCCCCCAGGTGGCGCCGCCCGTCACCGCCCGCAGGTGGCGCCGCCCGTCGCCGCCCGCAGTTGGCGCCGCCCGTCGCTGCCCGCAGGTGGCGCCGCCCGTCACATCCCCCAGGTGGCACCGTGCAGGTGGCGCCGCCCGTCACATCCCCCAGGTGGCACCGCGCAGGTGGCACCACCCGTCACGGCCCGCAGGTGGCGCCGCCCATCACGTCCCCCAGGTGGCGCCACCCGTCGATGCCTGCAGGTTGTGCCGCCTGTCCCCTCCCGCAGGTAGCACCGCCCGTCGCATCCCGCAGGTGGTGCCGCCCTTCGCCGCCCGCAGGTGGCGCGCCCGACTCATCCCGCAGGTGGCGCAGCACGTCACATCCTGCAGGTGGCGCCGCCCGTCACCGCCTGCAGGTGGCGCCGCCCGTCACCGCCTGCAAGTGGCGCCACTCGTCACATCCACCGGGTGGCGCCGCCCGTCACCACCCGCAGGTGGCGCCGCCCGTCGCATCCCGCAGGTGGTGCCGCCCTTCGCCGCCCGCAGGTGGCGCGCCCGACTCATCCCGCAGGTGGCGCAGCACGTCACATCCTGCAGGTGGCGCCGCCCGTCACCGTCTGCAGGTGGCGCTGCCTGTCGCCGCCTGCAAGTGGCGCCGCTCGTCACATCCACCGGGTGGCGCCGCCCGACACCACCCGCAGGTGGCGCCGCCCGTCGCATCCCACAGGTGGCGCAGCACGTCACATCCCCCAGGTGGCGCCGCCCGTCACCGCCCGCAGGTGGCGCCGCCCGTCGCCGCCCGCAGTTGGCGCCGCCCGTCGCTGCCCGCAGGTGGCGCCGCCCGTCACATCCCCCAGGTGGCACCGTGCAGGTGGCGCCGCCCGTCACATCCCCCAGGTGGCACCGCGCAGGTGGCACCACCCGTCACGGCCCGCAGGTGGCGCCGCCCATCACGTCCCCCAGGTGGTGCTGCCCGTCGCCGCCCGCAGGTGGCACCACGCAGGTGGCACCGCGCAGGTGGCACCGCGCAGGTGGCACCACCCGTCACGGCCCGCAGGTGGCGCCATCGCCCATGGCCGCCCGCCCGGTGGCCGTCCTTACCGCTTGCGGCTGCTGCTGCTGAAGCTGCCCGATGGTTGTGTTGGCCTGCTCCAGCTGAGCGCTGACCTCCTGGCCCAGCTGTTTGACCGTGGCCAACTCCCGCTTGACCAGGTAGTTCTCCTCCGCCTCCTGAGCCCGCGTCACTTGTCCCTTGTGGGACGGAGCGAGCGAGGACGCAGAGAGGGCAGGTAGAGTGAGCAGGACAGGAAGAGAGAGTCAGAAGAAGGTTGATAACACCGGTGTGGGCTTGCTCCCCTCCTCATTGCAAATATTTACATAACACTGACATTCCTTTGTGCTGGAAAAATGTCACTTTTTGCCGTTACAGTTTTTAAGTTAGTGTAAAAAACATTTTGTGACTGGTGTCGTCCAGACCCCCCCACCCCCTCTACACATTTGTGCTACACTTATTTGTCTAATGTTATTAACGTGTTATTATTCAGAGCCAGCCTTGTTCAAATCCTAGCAAACGTGTCCCAAATGTTTGTGCTGCCAACAATTTATAGAGTTGTATAGTTAATAACTATTATAGTTAATAACCTCCCCCACCGAGGCACAATCTCTGCAAACATCTTTTGGTTGGCTCATTTATGAAATCATAACATTTTGTGTTCAGTAGTTTTCAGTCCACACAAGCAGAAACACTGTGTGTATTTCTTGTGCTATCTTTTGTATTTGCTGTGCTATCTTTTGTATTTCTTGTGCTATCTTTTGTATTTGTTGTGCTATCTGTTGTATTTGTTGTGCTATGATGCCATCTTTTGTATTTGTTGTGCTATCTTTTGTATTTGTTGTGCTATCTGTTGTATTTGTTGTGCTATGATGCCATCTTTTGTATTTGTTGTGCTATCTGTTGTATTTGTTGTGCTATAATACCATGTTTTGTATTTATTGTGCTATCTGTTGTATTTGTTGTGCTATAATACCATGTTTTGTATTTATTGTGCTATGATGCCATCTTTTGTATTTGTTGTGCTATCTGTTGTATTTGTTGTGCTATAATACCATGTTTTGTATTTATTGTGCTATCTGTTGTATTTGTTGTGCTATAATACCATGTTTTGTATTTATTGTGCTATGATGCCATCTTTTGTATTTGTTGTGCTATCTGTTGTATTTGTTGTGCTATGATGCCATCTTTTGTATTTGTTGTGCTATCTGTTGTATTTGTTGTGCTATGATGCCATCTTTTGTATTTGTTGTGCTATCTTTTGTATTTGTTGTGCTATAATACCATGTTTTGTATTTCTTGTGCTATGATGCCATCTTTTGTATTTCTTGTGCTATGATGCCATCTTTTGTATTTGTTGTGCTATGACGCCATCTTCTGTATTTGTTGTGCTATGATGCCATATTTTGTATTTGTTGTGCTATCTTTTGTATTTGTTGTGCTATGATGCCATCTTTTGTATTTGTTGTGCTATCTTTTGTATTTGTTGTGCTATGATGCCATCTTTTGTATTTCTTGTGCTATGATGCCATCTTTTGTATTTGTTGTGCTATGACGCCATCTTCTGTATTTGTTGTGCTATGATGCCATATTTTGTATTTGTTGTGCTATCTTTTGTATTTGTTGTGCTATCTTTTGTATTTGTTGTGCTATGATGCCATATTTTGTATTTGTTGTGCTATCTTTTGTATTTGTTGTGCTATGATGCCATCTTTTGTATTTGTTGTGCTATGATGCCATCTTTTGTATTTGTTGTGCTATGATGCTATCTTTTTTATTTGTTGTGCTATGATGCCATCTTTTGTATTTGTTGTGCTATCTTTTGTATTTGTTGTGCTATGACGCCATCTTTTGTATTTGTTGTGCTGTGACATTTACAAAATATTTCTGTGTTCACAACGTATATATCTGCGGAAAAATATTATTTTCTTTTAAATTTGGCGTGTGCGGCTTATAACTGGTATGCTCTATAGTCGGGAAAATATGGTATATTTTTAAAAATTATAATGAACAGAAGAACAAGTGTTTGGGACAAGTTTAGGGAGATTTAAACAAGTTGTGGGGAATAATACTTTAATAACATATTAGTTGTTGTGCAATACGGAGGTCTGTGTTTTTATGCTTTGTTTCCCTAATATGTTGTTTAGTTTTTCATTTCCTGTATGTAAAAAGCTGCACTGCAACAGGGTCATTGTGGTATAATAGAAGTCTATCCTATCCTATAACAGACAAAACATGTCAGTGTCATTTGAATATTTTCAAGGACAAGGGGGGCCTACTAATTGTAGTAATGGCAGCATTTTTTACAGTAGGCTGCCCCCTAGTGGCTAACATTGTAAAATACATGCTGGCTTCTTCAGTTGAGTTCTGTTGAATTTCATTCTGATTATTTCATGCATGGTTATTTCATTGAAATAATCACTAAGCACCAATTAACCCTAGGACTGGAATTATACTTAGCATGCGGTGCTACAGAGGCAGGCGGGGGAAGGGGACAAAGAAATAAAAGTACCTGGATCAATCTATCTGCCAAGGAAGCACTTTCCTACAAAACACAAATATGGAGAAGAGAGCAGAGACACACCAGAGGACACTTTATAGCACACAAGATCACTGGGAAGAACTTCATTCTCCCTGTTGCCATGCCAGCTGGGGGAGGAGCTAGCGGGAGTGACATGACATGAGTGGGAGGAGCAAGCGTGAGTGACATGACATGAGTGGGAAGAGCAAGCGTGAGTGACATGACATGAGTGGGAAGAGCAAGCGTGAGTGACATGACATAAGTGGGAGGAGCAAGCGGGAGTGACATGACATGAGTGGGAGGAGCAAGCGTGAGTGACATGACATGAGTGGGAAGAGCAAGCGTGAGTGACATGACATAAGTGGGAGGAGCAAGCGGGAGTGACATGACATAAGTGGGAGGAGCAAGCGGGAGTGACATGACATAAGTGGGAGGAGCAAGTGTAAGTGATATGACATGAGTGGGAGGAGCAAGCGGGAGTGACATGACATGAGTGGGAGGAGCAAGCGGGAGTGACATGACATGAGTGGGAAGAGCAAGCGTGAGTGACATGACATGAGTGGGAGGAGCAAGTGTGAGTGACATGACATGAGTGGGAGGAGCAAGTGTGAGTGACATGACATGAGTGGGAGGAGCAAGCGTGAGTGACATGACATAAGTGGGAGGAGCAAGCGGGAGTGACATGACATAAGTGGGAGGAGCAAGCGGGAGTGACATGACATAAGTGGGAGGAGCAAGCGGGAGTGACATGACATAAGTGGGAGGAGCAAGTGTAAGTGATATGACATGAGTGGGAGGAGCAAGCGGGAGTGACATGACATGAGTGGGAGGAGCAAGCGGGAGTGACATGACATGAGTGGGAAGAGCAAGCGTGAGTGACATGACATGAGTGGGAGGAGCAAGTGTGAGTGACATGACATGAGTGGGAGGAGCAAGTGTGAGTGACATGACATGAGTGGGAGGAGCAAGCGTGAGTGACATGACATAAGTGGGAGGAGCAAGCGTAAGTGACATGACATGAGTGGGAGGACCAAGTGTGAGTGACATGACATGAGTGGGAGGAGCAAGCGTGAGTGACATGACATGAGTGGGAGGAGCAAGCGTGAGTGACATGACATGAGTGGGAGGAGCAAGTGTGAGTGACATGACATAAGTGGGAGGAGCAAGCGTGAGTGACATGACATAAGTGGGAGGAGCAAGCGTGGGTGACATGACATAAGTGGGAGGAGCAAGCGTGAGTGACATGACATGAGTGGGAGGAGCAAGCGTGAGTGACATGACATGAGTGGGAGGAGCAAGCGTGAGTGACATGACATAAGTGGGAGGAGCAAGCGTGAGTGACATGACATAAGTGGGAGGAGCAAGTGTGAGTGACATGACATGAGTGGGAGGAGCAAGCGTGAGTGACATGACATAAGTGGGAGGAGCAAGCGTGAGTGACATAACATGAGTGGGAGGACCAAGCGTATGTGACATGACATAAGTGGGAGGAGCAAGCGTGAGTGACATGACATAAGTGGGAGGAGCAAGCGTGAGTGACATGACATAAGTGGGAGGAGCAAGCGTGAGTGACATGACATAAGTGGGAGGAGCAAGCGTGAGTGACATGACATGAGTGGGAGGAGCAAGCGGGAGTGACATGACATAAGTGGGAGGAGCAAGCGTAAGTGACATGACATAAGTGGGAGGAGCAAGCGTGAGTGACATGACATAAGTGGGAGGAGCAAGCGTGAGTGACATGACATAAGTGGGAGGAGCCAGCGTGAGTGACATGACATAAGTGGGAGGAGCAAGTGTGAGTGACATGACATAAGTGGGAGGAGCAAGCGTGAGTGACATGACATAAGTGGGAGGAGCAAGCGTGAGTGACATGACATAAGTGGGAGGAGCAAGCATGAGTGACATGACATAAGTGGGAGGAGCAAGCGTGAGTGACATGACATAAGTGGGAGGAGCAAGCGTGAGTGACATGACATGAGTGGGAGGAGCAAGCGTATGTGACATGACATAAGTGGGAGGAGCAAGCGTGAGTGACATGACATGAGTGGGAGGAGCAAGTGTGAGTGACATGACATGAGTGGAAGAGTCCAAAAAAAGGCCCTGAGCTTCCACGGACTGGGGGTCAGTGACAAAAAGGTGGTGGGAGTTACAAGATGGAGAGCGATGATCTTCTCGTTGTAAACACCCGCTTCATGCTGCAAACTACACGGTGCAGCCCGGCATGCACGAACACACCATTAGTAATGACACGGCCCCCCCGCTGGTCCCCCGACGACCACGCATGGCCAATACTTTCAGCTGGGTTAGTGCGAGAGGAGCTCACCTTCTCCAGCGTGTCGATCCTCTGCTTGAGGAGGCGATTCTCCGTCCGCAGCCTCTGCAAAGAAGGCAGGAAGTGACATCATCCGTCACAGAACACGTGGCGTGGCGGACACTCACTTTTATCTCCACCTGCTCCTCCATCTCCTTGCTTTTGATGCTGGTGTACTCCTTCTCCAACCTTGGGAGGCAAGACCAGAAGGTGAAACAGGTGGTGTCTCTAGTAACTAAGTACTAAAGTACTTTTTATTTGAGGTGCATGTGAGTCAACACACACAAGCAGAAACAGTGTGGAGACAAGAGGGAGAATGGACCTACAGGTTGGACACACCTTCTCCTCATTCAATGTTTATGTTAATGACTATTTACATTGTAGGTTGTCACATCACAACTATGAATGAACACATGTGGAGTTATGTGCTTAACAAAAACATCTTTTATATTCTAGTTTCTTCAAAATAGTTTGCTCTGATTACTGCTTTGCACACTCTTGGCATTCTCTCCATGAGCTTCAAGCACACCTGTGAAGTGAAAAGCATTTCAGGTAGACTACCTCTTGAAGCACATGATTGACAATGTAAGTTAAAACCGACAAAATGATAGACAATGTAAGTTAAAACTAACAAACTGATAGACAATGTAAGTTAAAACTGACAAGATGATTGACAATGTAAGTTAAAACTGACAAGATGATTGACAATGTAAGTTAAAACTGACAAAATGATAGACAATGTAAGTTAAAACTGACAAAATGATTGACAATGTAAGTTAAAACTGACAAAATGATTGACAATGTAAGTTAAAACTGACAAGATGATAGACAATGTAAGTTAAAACTGACAAAATGATTGACAATGTAAGTTAAAACTGACAAAATGATTGACAATGAAAGTTAAAACTGACAAAATGATTGACAATGTAAGTTAAAACTGACAAAATGATTGACAATGTAAGTTAAAACTGACAAACTGATTGACAATCCAAGTTAAACTGACAAAATGATAGACAATGTAAGTTAAAACTGACAAAATGATTGACAATGTAAGTTAAAACTGACAAAATGATTGACAATGAAAGTTAAAACTGACAAAATGATTGACAATGTAAGTTAAAACTGACAAAATGATTGACAATGTAAGTTAAAACTGACAAACTGATTGACAATGTAAGTTAAAACTGACAAACTGATTGACAATGTAAGTTAAAACTGACAAAATGATTGACAATGTAAGTTAAAACTGACAAACTGATTGACAATGTAAGTTAAAACTGACAAAATGATTGACAATGTAAGTTAAAACTGACAAACTGATTGACAATGTAAGTTAAAACTGACAAACTGATTGACAATGTAAGTTAAAACTGACAAACTGATTGACAATGTAAGTTAAAACTGACAAAATGATTGACAATGTAAGTTAAAACTGACAAAATGATAGACAATGTAAGTTAAAACTGACAAACTGATTGACAATGTAAGTTAAAACTGACAAAATGATTGACAATGTAAGTTAAAACTGACAAAATGATTGACAATGTAAGTTAAAACTGACAAAATGATTGACAATGTAAGTTAAAACTGACAAACTGATTGACAATCCAAGTTAAACTGACAAAATGATAGACAATGTAAGTTAAAACTGACAAAATGATTGACAATGTAAGTTAAAACTGACAAAATGATTGACAATGTAAGTTAAAACTGACAAAATGATTGACAATGAAAGTTAAAACTGACAAAATGATTGACAATGTAAGTTAAAACTGACAAAATGATTGACAATGTAAGTTAAAACTGACAAAATGATTGACAATGTAAGTTAAAACTGACAAACTGATTGACAATCCAAGTTAAACTGACAAAATGATAGACAATGTAAGTTAAAACTGACAAAATGATTGACAATGTAAGTTAAAACTGACAAAATGATTGACAATGTAAGTTAAAACTGACAAAATGATTGACAATGTAAGTTAAAACTGACAAAATGATTGACAATGTAAGTTAAAACTGACAAAATGATTGACAATGTAAGTTAAAACTGACACAGTGATTGACAATGTAAGTTAAAACTGACAAAATGATTGACAATGTAAGTTAAAACTGACAAAATGATTGACAATGTATGTTAAAACTGACAAAATGATAGACAATGTAAGTTAAAACTGACAAACTGATTGACAATGTAAGTTAAAACTGACAAAATGATTGACAATGTAAGTTAAAACTGACAAAATGATTGACAATGTAAGTTAAAACTGACAAAATGATTGACAATGTAAGTTAAAACTGACAAAATGATTGACAATGTAAGTTAAAACTGACAAAATGATAGACAATGTAAGTTAAAACTGACAAAATGATTGACAATGTAAGTTAAAACTGACAAAATGATAGACAATGTAAGTTAAAACTGACAAAATGATTGACAATGTAAGTTAAAACTGACAAAATGATAGACAATGTAAGTTAAAACTGACAAAGTGATTGACAATGTAAGTTAAAACTGACAAAATGATTGACAGAGACCAAATCTGTCTGTAGGTGGGCGGGAGAAAATAGCCAATCACAGTTGCATGTGGGAGAGGAGCGGGGGGAAAGCACCAATCAGAACTACCCATCCATTTTCTACCGCTTGTCCCTCTCTTACTTGAAAACAAAGTACTTTGTAGTACACCATGATGAAACTAGTTTATTTCTTCATAAATGCACACATCATCTTGTTTTATTTAGTTTGGCCTTCATGATCAAATGTACACATTACATTTGAATAGTTACAATGTTATTGAACATAATATTAAAATATGATTTGTGTAAGTTATGCACTCCAACAGTTCATGTTTGTAAATAATGTAACACTGAATTATAGCAGTTCTCAATACATCCTTAATATTAAGAGTTGAGCATTAAATACATGTTTATGTTCCATTTCCATCACTTCCTCTTGAATAAATACAATTATTTGAAGACAAAGTGTACATGGAGCTCCTTTGCTGCGCTCTACTATTGTCATAATACACTCTCTTGAATGCAGGTGTCAGATATTAACTCTACTATTGTCATAATACACTCTCTTGAATGCAGGTGTCAGATATTAACTCTACTATTGTCATAATACACTCTCTTGAATGCAGGTGTCAGATATTAACTCTACTATTGTCATAATACACTCTCTTGAATGCAGGTGTCAGATATTAACTCTACTATTGTCATAATACACTCTCTTGAATGCAGGTGTCAGATATTAACTCTACTATTGTCATAATACACTCTCTTGAATGCAGGTGTCAGATATTAACTCTACTATTGTCATAATACACTCTCTTGAATGCAGGTGTCAGATATTAACTCTACTATTGTCATAATACACTCTCTTGAATGCAGGTGTCAGATATTAACTCTACTATTGTCATAATACACTCTCTTGAATGCAGGTGTCAGATATTAACTCTACTATTGTCATAATACACTCTCTTGAATGCAGGTGTCAGATATTAACTCTACTATTGTCATAATACACTCTCTTGAATGCAGGTGTCAGATATTAACTCTACTATTGTCATAATACACTCTCTTAAGATGCGAAAAGCAGAGGAGCATGTTGGGCAGCGCACACACACAGAGTACTTACAAGCAGACACAGTGTGTAGACAGAAAAGCAGAGGAGCATGTTGGGCAGCGCACACACACAGAGTACTTACAAGCAGACACAGTGTGTAGACAGAAAAGCAGAGGAGCATGTTGGGCAGCGCACACACACAGAGTACTTACAAGCAGACACAGTGTGTAGACAGAAAAGCAGAGGAGCATGTTGGGCAGCGCACACACACAGAGTACTTACAAGCAGACACAGTGTGTAGACAGAAAAGCAGAGGAGCATGTTGGGCAGCGCACACACACAGAGTACTTACAAGCAGACACAGTGTGTAGACAGAAAAGGGAGAATGGAAGCATTTTGGTGTAAAAAGTCAAGTTAAAGGTGAAGTATGGGTATGGGGACAAGCCTTCCTTCTAGGATGATTGTATGATTGATGAAGTCAGCTGCAGTCTTCTCCTGCTATCTAGGCAGCGTGTTAAAGTCTTTCATGACAAATGTGGCTTCTTACTTCTTCATCTTCTTGGCGTTGTACTTGACTTGATACGCCGCCTGGATGACTTTGTCAGGTCCGCTGTCCAGCTGGTGCGGGACCACCCTCTGGAAGTGCTGCGGTCAGGGAGCACAAGCTGCGTGAGTTCCAGGAACAGCTTCCTGTGGGCGGGGCCTGCTTTCCTACCTGCAGCATGCCCTCCATGTCCAGCTGGATGAGCTCCGCCTGGTTCATCTGCAGGATGGCCAGGCCCACTCGGAACACGATCTCCAGACCCTGCCCAGGGACGGCCTGGTTAGTCGCTAATGCCCAACAGTTCCCAGAGCCTTGGAGAACCCACCTCATACATGAAGATGTCAAAGATCCTGGTGGCCGCGGGCAGCGGGAAGCAGGTGAGGAAGATGGTGAGGAACCAGGTGGAGGCGTACATGGAGGTGTGGAAGCTCTGTGCCTGGAAGTGCAGGTGCAGCTCCGGCAGATGTTCCTAGAGGGCAGATGTTTACCTGGGGCCACCGTGCCAAGGTCTGTCAAGTGCTCTTCCTACCTGGATCATGCACTCCAGCTGGTACATGCAGAGGCCCAGCTCCGCCATGCTGGGCTTGAAGAGCTCTCGTAGTCTGTAGTCCTGCATCAGCTTCACAAAGACGCAGAAGGCCTCCTCCTCTGGCATCTGACATTTCAAAACAACGACACTTCACATTTGGGGAATGTCCACATCCAATATTCCTAGCCATCACATATTATATTCAAACAAGTAGTGAGCGTTTGGCACACTCACTAGCTGTATTGACACTGTTAAAAAAAGTCGCCACATGTTTGACTTGGTACTTTATTGTAATACATTCTGCACAAATAGCAGTGCAGAAATAAATATGACATGTGCCAAATAGTCAACTGGAAAATAACAAATGTTCCCTTTTCTTAGTTCCATTTCTTTCAATAATGGCGGCAAAAACTCCACGTTTCCAACTTCGAAAGAAAGATAAAGTTTGGCGCTTCCTGCCCAACGACACAGCAGCTGTATCAGTCACCTTTCTTAAAGTGACACACACATGCTTCAAGTGTCCTTCATTGAACAATCTTACAGTCTGAAACAGCACACACATGAAATGATCACACATGCCAAGTCTCCAAGGCGGGAAACACCCAGTAACAAACGTGTCCGCATCGTTGGACTTGCTGTGTCATGAGCTTACTGTAACTTAAACTAGTCTTGTGAACTGATGTACTTAAAGTGAATAAAGTAGTGCAAAAAAAGATTGATTTCTTTGCCATGTTTGTGTAAATAAATACTGTGTTGTCAAGTAACCTTTATGTCATCTTTTACAAGATATTGTTGTTTGAAAACCACTACCTGGCAGGGCGGGCGGGCGCCATCATAACTGCTGGAAAACTATTTGAGGGTCGTGTGGTGACAATGAAATATCTTACTTGTTCAGACACTAATGTGTTTATACAACTTTAGATTAGAGTATGTCCTTTCTTCATTTGGAAATGCCTTAATGGCTCTTGTTTTCATGTTAGCATATAAGCTAGCGAGCTGGCGCCAGTCAGTCCATAAGTTTATAAAAGTGCAGTAAATCACGTTTTTCCGTTTAAAACGATAAAAGGTGGCTCAGAAGGAAGAGCGGCCACGCCAGCTTCCTGGTTTGAATCCAGCTTCCGCCATCCTAGTCCTGGCATGGCAGCTCTCGCCAGCCGTGTGTCAACACCACGTGGAATGTAATGAAGCGCTATATAAATGGAGACCATCCCTAGCACCTATAACTCCTTGCTAGACTTCTTTCTTCACTCGGGGTGAGGTTGGATGAGCGGTACCTGCATGAGCAGCAGCCCGACGATGAAGGCACTTCCTTGGCAATAACCCACCTCGCGGTCCACCAGAGAATACGCCTGAGCAGCAAAAGGTGCATTGCAACATTTAGCAGGCTTGAAACAATCCAGGAGTCAAAGAAATGACGGCAACACCTTCATGACGTTGAAGAGGACCTCCTGGCCCAGGCTGTCCTTCTCCTTGAAGAAGTCGTGCTCCGGGTAAGTGCGGGCGATGTCTCGGCGAATCAGCTTCTCGCAGGGCGACGTCATCTTCAGGAGGTCCGAGTACTGGTCCTTGATGGCCATGTTCTGGGCGTTGCATAGCAGCTGCCACACGATGGCCCGGAAGTGGTGCGGGATCCCTTTTACCACCAGATCCTGGGGAAAGGAGGTGCATCAGACGGGACAAATGTGCTTCTACTTTCTTTCTGGCGCTAAATAGGTCTGGCGGCGTACCCCAGAGATCAATACTGAGCCCAAAATTGTTCTCACAAAAGGACTTAAAGTGAGCATTATTTGCAGACCATGTTCAGGAGAGAGCACAGAGGTGAGTGGGAACACTCCCATGCTGAAGTTGAACTGGAATGCTGACACAATGTAGTAGGAATGGAAGAAGGTTGGAATGCTTTGAATGTTGAACAGTTTCAATTTCCAGGAACACTTGAATTTGGTTTGGAACTTGGGAAAGAGTTAGTTAGAATGTCCAGGATGAGTGAAAAGTGTGTTTAAATAGCTTGAAAAATGTGGGAATTGTGCAACTTGGAAAAATGTCCCATTCATTTCAATGGGAACTTCCTGGAAATTTGGGAATTTTGGGAAAGGCGGGATATTTTTGAAAATGATTAGGATCATGAATGTCCTGAATGAGCTGAATTGGTTGGTGTTGGAATTGTTTAAATCGGTCAAGAAATGTTGGAGTAGTAACAGTTTTTAATTGAAAAATGGTATTATCAATCAATCAATCAATGTTTATTTATTACAGAGTTTCAGGAAAAGCAAGTTCTTAAACCAACTTGCTTTTTTGTTCTGACTAAAAGGAATGTTTTGACAGTGGAACGCTTGAAATGGCTTGAAAATGTGAAAGGAGTCATCGCACTAACAAAGGTTGGAAATAAGGTCAGAAAAAACAGGAATTCCTTGAAATTAGTTGAACGTGGAAAATTGGTACTGTATTTTTCAGACTATAAGTCGCACTTTTTTCCATAGTTTGGCCGGGGGTGCGACTTATACTCAGGAGCGACTTATGTGTGAAATGATGAACACATTATAATATTATTGATGTCATTCCCGTAAGAGACTAGACGTATAAGATTTCATGGGATTTAGCGATTAGGAGTGACAGTAAACGTATAGCATGTTCTATATGTTATAGTTATTTGAATGACTCTTACCATAATATGTGAGGTTAACATACCAGTTGGTTATTTATGCCTCATATAACGTACACTTATTCAGCCTGTTGTTCACTATTCTTTACACATTTTAAATTACCTTTCAAATGTCTATTCTTGGTGGTGGATTTTATCAAATACATTTCCCCCAAAAATGCCACTTATACTCCAGTGCGACTTATATATGTTTTTTTCCTTCTTTACTATGCATTTTCGGCCGGTGCGACTTATACTCCAGAGCGACTTATAGTCCGAAAAATAAGGTAGAGTGAATTTCCAGGATGAGTTGAATGTGTTGAAGGTGGAATGGTTTGAATCGGTGGAAAAATGTGGAAGTTTGAACAATGGATTTCCTTTGGAATGGGGAACATGTCCCCAAAAAGTAGGAATTATAGAAAATACAGAATTTTTTTTAATAATTGTTGAAAGGGAGCACACAATTCCTGAAGAGGCTGAATATTTAGAAGTTAGAACAGTTTGAATCGGATAAAAAAATGTGGAAGTTGTGGAACTTTGAAAAAAGTCCCATTCTTTTCAATGAGTTTCATTGAAATTTGGGAATTTCGGGAAAAGCTGGAATTTTTTTGAAAATGCTAAAACATTTGAATGTTGTTAATGACGTTGGAATTTTTCAAATTGGTGGAGAAATGTTGACAACTGTGTACAAACATGAAATACTACTGGAACATGTTTTCAGTCAGTAAGATGAGTGTCTTATCAGTGTGGTGGATTACTAACTCAAAAGCTAACTGGCTAATACTGTAGCATGCCAGTGTGGTAGTACGCTAGAAAAAGAGTTCCTCAGTGTTGCTACAGTTTGTCATTACACAGGTTACACCACATCAATGAAGTATTGTTGGCGGTTTTTCAAAGCATTTTTAAAGTGATTCAGAAGTACAATTGATCGCTAACATTAGCTGCATTGCTAGCTACTTGGAACAAGCTGATTTTTACATGTTAGAATGCAAAAAAACAAAAAAAAAAGGATTGCGAACGATAGGCAAAATGTAAAAAAAAAAGTGCAGTTCCCCTTTAAAAGTTAAAACATCTGTATGCACGTACAACACTTCAAACCTTCAGCATGTCACTGTGTGGAATTAAAGTATGGAATGGATTGTTAAACTCTTTCAAGTCCAAGTATTTACAAAGTACAAAGAAGAAGAATCCTGATGAACAATGACATCATCTTATTCATCTCATCATTGATCATATTCATCACAACTGTATTGACCATTTATGATCATCTTATTCATCTCATCATTGATCATATTCATCACAACTGTATTGACCATTGATGTCATTTCTCTTACACATTCAGCACAGGAAGCCAACAAACTAATGTGAAAGAAATTGCTCCAAAGTGGAAAATAAGCTCAACTTCTTCCTACTCCTTTTCGGACATGTTGTTAACTGTATGCACGTTCCAAATAAATCAAAGCAGTCCTGGATGACTTGATAGAGATGAAGAAAAGGTGACTAGCATGAAGAACAAAGTCTGGATGACTTGATAGAGATGAAGAAAAGGTGACTAGCATGAAGAACAAAGTCTGGATGACTTGATAGAGATGAAGAAAAGGTGACTAGCATGAAGAACAAAGTCTGGATGACTTGATAGAGATGAAGAAAAGGTGACTAGCATGAAGAACAAAGTCTGGATGACTTGATAGAGATGAAGAAAAGGTGAGAAGCAGGAAGAACAAAGTCTGGATGACTTGATAGAGATGAAGAAAAGGTGAGAAGCAGGAAGAACAAAGTCTGGATGACTTGATAGAGATGAAGAAAAGGTGACTAGCGTGAAGAACAAAGTCTGGATGACTTGATAGAGATGAAGAAAAGGTGAGAAGCAGGAAGAACAAGTCTGGATGACTTGATAGAGATGAAGAAAAGGTGAGAAGCAGGAAGAACAAAGTCTGGATGACTTGATAGAGATGAAGAAAAGGTGACTAGCAGGAAGAACAAAGTCTGGATGACTTGATAGAGATGAAGAAAAGGTGAGAAGCAGGAAGAACAAAGTCTGGATGACTTGATAGAGATGAAGAAAAGGTGAGAAGCAGGAAGAACAAAGTCTGGATGACTTGATAGAGATGAAGAAAAGGTGACTAGCATGAAGAACAAAGTCTGGATGACTTGATAGAGATGAAGAAAAGGTGACTAGCATGAAGAACAAAGTCTGGATGACTTGATAGAGATGAAGAAAAGGTGAGAAGCAGGAAGAACAAAGTCTGGATGACTTGATAGAGATGAAGAAAAGGTGAGAAGCAGGAAGAACAAAGTCTGGATGACTTGATAGAGATGAAGAAAAGGTGACTAGCATGAAGAACAAAGTCTGGATGACTTGATAGAGATGAAGAAAAGGTGACTAGCATGAAGAACAAAGTCTGGATGACTTGATAGAGATGAAGAAAAGGTGAGAAGCAGGAAGAACAAAGTCTGGATGACTTGATAGAGGTGGAGAAAAGGTGAGAAGCAGGAAGAACAAAGTCTGGATGACTTGATAGAGATGAAGAAAAGGTGGCGATCAGGCAGGATGTCAGTGAGGCCTTTCCTGCTGACACTTCTCATTTTGCAACTTCCTGTGCTGACTCTGCTTAGTCCTGCACGTGATCCTGCATCTGCTGGGTCCTGGGGCATCTGGGCCAGAGGTTGACTTCCCAGGGCCAGTTGGAACAAGCACAGATGGTGCAACAACTGTGACATCATCAGTAGGTGGTGCCTGAGTACAGCTCTGTTTCCCGGGCCACTACACATCCACCCATAGGGGTTTTTATCAGGGCCGATACAGATACCGATTATTAGAAGTTCAAGGAGGCCGATCATCGATATTTGTAGCCGATGTAGTAAAAGTTATTCCAGATGAATATTACATGTCAGTAAACATCTGGACAAGCCTTTAAGTTGTTGTTTTTACACATAATGTGTTTATTTGATCATGAAACACCTTTACTAGGTGCATCAACATGTTAGTTGTAAATATGGAACATCTCCTGGGAAAATAGGACATTTGTCTACATCACAACAACTCATCTACTCCACTTGATGGATTTAATACATTGTACGTTTTCTCATGAAATATTGCAATAAAAACTATTCTGGACTCCTTCACCTAGATTATAGTTCAGATGTTTTTCAAGATGGCTGACATTTCTTCTTGGATGTTCCACAGAGTATGACAATGTGCCCTATAATCATCTCCTATTTGTCAAGATATTTACAGTCTGTCACCTTCTTGGATGGAGCGTGAAACCTTCAATGATCCCTCACTCCGTGTGTTGCCAGGCTTGTCAAGCGGACGCCATCGCAAACAAAACGGAACCAGGAAAAGAAGGACAAAAACTGGCTTCCCCAGCCAAAAATGGTAGTTTTGACAGGTAAGCAGAAGAAATGACTGCCCAGCGACCAAGAAGGAGAGAAAGCAAGGAATGAAAAAAGGGAACAGGACTGCTGCTTGAGCACTGGTTATTATAGTCTACTAGGGTTGTACTATATACCACTACTAATGAATGAGCAGTGGTTATTATAGTCTACTAGGGTTGTACTATATGCCACTACTAATGAATGAGCAGTGGTTATTATAGTCTACTAGGGTTGTACTATATACCACTGCTAATGAATGAGCAGTGGTTATTATAGTCTACTAGGGTTGTACTATATACCACTACTAATGAATGAGCAGTGGTTATTATAGTCTACTAGGGTTGTACTATATACCACTACTAATGAATGAGCAGTGGTTATTACAGTCTACTAGGGTTGTACTATATACCACTACTAATGAATGAGCAGTGGTTATTATAGTCTACTAGGGTTGTACTATATACCACTACTAATGAATGAGCAGTGGTTATTATAGTCTACTAGGGTTGTACTATATACCACTGCTAATGAATGAGCAGTGGTTATTATAGTCTACTAGGGTTGTACTATATACCACTACTAATGAATGAGCAGTGGTTATTATAGTCTACTAGGGTTGTACTATATACCACTACTAATGAATGAGCAGTGGTTATTATAGTCTACTAGTGTTGTACTATATACAACTACTAATGAATGAGCAGTGGTTATTATAGTCTACTAGGGTTGTACTATATACCACTACTAATGAATGAGCAGTGGTTATTATAGTCTACTAGGATTGTACTATATACCACTACTAATGAATGAGCAGTGGTTATTACAGTCTACTAGGGTTGTACTATATACCACTACTAATGAATGAGCAGTGGTTATTACAGTCTACTAGGGTTGTACTATATACCACTACTAATGAATGAGCAGTGGTTATTGCAGTCTACTAGGGTTGTACTATATACCACTACTAATGAATGAGCAGTGGTTATTACAGTCTACTAGAGTTGTACTATATACCACTACTAATGAATGAGCAGTGGTTATTACAGTCTACTAGGGTTGTACTATATACCACTACTAATGAATGAGCAGTGGTTATTACAGTCTACTAGGGTTGTACTATATACCACTACTAATGAATGAGCAGTGGTTATTACAGTCTACTAGGGTTGTACTATATACCACTACTAATGAATGAGCAGTGGTTATTACAGTCTACTAGGGTTGTACTATATACCACTACTAATGAATGAGCAGTGGTTATTACAGTCTACTAGGGTTGTACTATATACCACTACTAATGAATGAGCAGTGGTTATTATAGTCTACTAGGGTTGTACTATATACCACTACTAATGAATTTAAAACAATACTATACTGTGTCCTAAACAATAGCTGTATTAAGTGCTTTATGGGCATGACGGCACGCCGTTGTGACATTGCTGGTTTTATGAGCAGAGGAGCATGTTTGGCAACGCACGGAGTACTTGCAAGCAGACACTGTGTAGATCAGCGGTGCCAAACAGGATTATTTTGGCCTGCAAGATCAGTTTGCTAAATATAAAAATGAGCTGCATTATTTTAATGCAAGAAACTGCTGTTCTAAATGTGTCCACTGGATGTCGCAATAGCAATTCAAGTGTGACCCACGCCACATGACCGTGTTTAAAGATGAGGTCTGTATTGGCTGCCACTACGTCAACAAGCGCAGGTGTGACCCTGTTGTGGCTGGCATGACACTCAGCATCAAGGGTTGGAATTGGGGGTTAAATCACCAAAAATGATTCCCAGGCGCGGCCACCGCTGCTGCTCACTGCTCCCCTCACCTCCCAGGGGGTGATCAAGGGTGATGGGTCAAATGCAGAGAATAATTTCACCACACCTAGTGTGTGTGTGACTATCAGTGGTACTTTAACTTGAACTTAATCAGATGGCGGCTGTAGCGACACACTATACCTTCTTTCTTTTTAAATGATACATTCAACGGATAAATTAACAAAACGGTGAGATGCAAAGTCTTAAGTCAAAATTACCGTCATCTTTATATTTAGAGTTCCGTGCAGCGCTTGCAATGGGTGAATGCAGCATGCGCACCCTGAACTCCATTGTAAACATGTCTGTTCCTACATTTGTTGTTCTATTTTATTTTGTGCTTAAATCTACCATGTTCAAGTTGGTTAAGTGTTAAGTTATGTTGATTTTGGCTATGGTGTCATTTTTGATCATTGTATTCTTTACATTATAATTGTGATTCTAATAAATGAATGTGTTGTGGCAGTTGAGGATGTCACCAATGTGGCGATTTGAGGAAACACTTGATTGCTTTTCCAAACATTTTATTGGTGAACTTCCATCATGAGAATGCTAAACAGGAAGTGCTTCAAGTTGAATGGCTTTGTAAAAAAACTGAGACAAAGTCTAACTTCATTGTTTTCTTCATGATGATTTTTAAAACGGCACACATTTTTTCCTCAGAATTTCAAATTAACTTCAAGTGTTTCTTTGTAATGTGTACATTTTCAGAAAGTGCTTCTATTTTTGGTCAAAGTAAAACAATTGAAGTTGTCTTTATTTTTTCATTATTATGCCATGATTTTACCAGTCCGGCTTGCGTGAGCAAAGGTTTTCCTTCAAGTGGCCCCTCAGCTAAAATGAGTTTGGCTCCCCATGTGTAGACAGAAAAGTTGAAGTTCTAACACTGAAACACCCTCAGGAAGAGCTGCTTTAAAACATCCATCCACAGTGTTTTAGCTACTTTTGAATCACTAATCCTGGCCTCCATGGCGACAAATAAAGTAAGTTTCTTACAAGTACTATTATCACTGGAGGACAAGGAATAGCTAAACATGCTTCACTACACACCGTAGGAGGATAACCTCTAATAGCAAGCCAGCGCTCCTGAAGTTAAACAAAAGGGTGGGTCTACACAGATATTGATTGTAACGATACCGCGTACAAGAGCGTATCTAGTTGATACTACAATGACACATCCCTGGAAAAATGAGGACTTTGAATATAACCAATGTATGATCCTGTAACTACTTGGTATCGGATTTGATATCTAAATGTGTGGTATCATCCAAAACTAATGTCAAGTATCAAAGAAGAGAAGAATAAGTGATTATTACATTTGAACAGAAGTGTAGACAGAACATGTTCAAACAGAAAATAAGCAGATATTAACAGTAAATGAACAAATGGATAAATAATAATTTTTTACAGTTTGTCCCTCATAATGTGTACAAAATAATAGGTGTATAAATGACACAATATGTTACTGCATAATTAGGAGTCTTTGTTTGTTTACTTACTACTAAAAGACAAGTTGTCTAGTATGTTCAACATTTAATCTAAGGCCAAAAATGTTTTTCGATTACAATAATAAACATATGTTTCATGTATCATAAGCTTTTCTGTTCAAATAAAGCCAATAATGACATTTTTTGTGGTCCCCTTTATTTCAAAAAGTATTGCGACCAAATATTGGTATCAGGACAACACTACTATCTACTACACTAAATACTGGTATCAGGTGTGTATGTATTGTATCTGCTGATGTAGTCAATATGAAAAAAATACAGATGTACAAAAAAAAGCTGATACTATATAGTGTATGTCAAAATGCCAAATCATGGTCCATCTCTATGGTCCAACTGTATCTGTAGATGTAAGAAAAGGCTGATATCATATAGTGTATGTCAAATAATGGTCCATCTCTATAGTCAAACTGTATCTGCAGATGTAAACAAAGGCTGATATCATGTAGTGTCCATCTCTATGGTCAAAGTGTATCTGCAGATGTAAACAAAGGCTGATATCATATAGTGTCCATCTCTATGGTCAAAGTGTATCTGCAGATGTAAACAAAGGCTGATATCATATAGTGTCCATCTCTATGGTCAAAGTGTATCTGCAGATGTAAACAAAGGCTGATATCATATAGTGTCCATCTCTATGGTCAAAGTGTATCTGCAGATGTAAACAAAGGCTGATATCATATAGTGTCCATCTCTATGGTCAAAGTGTATCTGCAGATGTAAACAAAGGCTGATATCATATAGTGTCCATCTCTATGGTCAAAGTGTATCTGCAGATGTAAACAAAGGCTGATATCATATAGTGTCCATCTCTATGGTCAAAGTGTATCTGCAGATGTAAACAAAGGCTGATATCATATAGTGTCCATCTCTATGGTCAAAGTGTATCTGCAGATGTAAACAAAGGCTGATATCATATAGTGTCCATCTCTATGGTCAAAGTGTATCTGCAGATGTAAACAAAGGCTGATATCATATAGTGTCCATCTCTATGGTGAAAGTGTATCTGATCTTTAAGAAGTTGCTGCTAATTCTGTGTCTGCACATGTGAGCTTTAGTAACTAACTAGCCACAGCTAAAGTAGCTTTAGCTGTGGCTAGTTAGAATAACAGGTTGAAGGACAGGTGACAGGTAACAGGTGACAGGTGACAGGTGACAGGTGACAGGTAACAGGTGACAGGAAACAGGTGACAGGTAACAGACTCAGCTGGGGTACAAATACACACTTTGAGTGTGTGTCAAGTCAATCTTATTGCTGAGTTTGTCCTCACCTTGAGCTGCTTCTCCTTCTTCTTGCGCATGTCCTCCCACTCGTTAACGACCCTCCCCCACATCATCCAGGTGTCCTCCTCCAGGTGTGACAGGTTGGACGAGGCCGAGGAGCTGGACACCAGCGAGGAGCCGCTGTTTCTCCTGGAACCATTCATGGAGCGCAGTGACTTGCTGTCCGTCGCCAGCAGCCTGCAGACACTCTCCTGAGTTAGTTGTGCTGCTAACTCATGTATTTACTACACAGTTAGTTGTGCTGCTAACTCGTGTATTTACTACACAGTTAGTTGTGCTGCTAACTCATGTATTTACTACACAGTTAGTTGTGCTGCTAACTCATGTATTTACTACACAGTTAGTTGTGCTGCTAACTCATGTATTTACTACACAGTTAGTTGTGCTGCTAACTCGTGTATTTACTACACAGTTAGTTGTGCTGCTAACTCATGTATTTACTACACAGTTAGTTGTGCTGCTAACTCATGTATTTACTACACAGTTAGTTGTGCTGCTAACTCATGTATTTACTACACAGTTAGTTGTGCTGCTAACTCATGTATTTACTACAGAGGTAGTTGTGCTGCTAACTCATGTATTTACTACACAGTTAGTTGTGCTGCTAACATGTATTTACTACACAGTTAGTTGTGCTGCTAACTCATGTATTTACTACACAGTTAGTTGTGCTGCTAACTCGTGTATTTACTACACAGTTAGTTGTGCTGCTAACTCATGTATTTACTACACAGTTAGTTGTGCTGCTAACTCATGTATTTACTACACAGTTAGTTGTGCTGCTAACTCATGTATTTACTACACAGTTAGTTGTGCTGCTAACTCGTGTATTTACTACACAGTTAGTTGTGCTGCTAACTCATGTATTTACTACACAGTTAGTTGTGCTGCTAACTCATGTATTTACTACACAGTTAGTTGTGCTGCTAACTCATGTATTTACTACACAGTTAGTTGTGCTGCTAACTCATGTATTTACTACAGAGGTAGTTGTGCTGCTAACTCATGTATTTACTACACAGTTAGTTGTGCTGCTAACATGTATTTACTACACAGTTAGTTGTGCTGCTAACATGTATTTACTACACAGTTAGTTGTGCTGCTAACTCATGTATTTACTACAGAGGTAGTTGTGCTGCTAACTCATGTATTTACTACAGAGTTAGTTGTGCTGCTAACTCATATATTTACTACACAGTTAGTTGTGCTGCTAACATGTATTTACTACACAGTTAGTTGTGCTGCTAACTCATGTATTTACTACACAGTTAGTTGTGCTGCTAACTCATGTATTTACTACAGAGGTAGTTGTGCTGCTAACTCATGTATTTACTACACAGTTAGTTGTGCTGCTAACATGTATTTACTACACAGTTAGTTGTGCTGCTAACATGTATTTACTACACAGTTAGTTGTGCTGCTAACTCATGTATTTACTACACAGTTAGTTGTGCTGCTAACATGTATTTACTACACAGTTAGTTGTGCTGCTAACTCATGTATTTACTACACAGTTAGTTGTGCTGCTAACTCATGTATTTACTACACAGTTAGTTGTGCTGCTAACTCATGTATTTACTACAGAGTTAGTTGTGCTGCTAACTCATGTATTTACTACACAGTTAGTTGTGCTGCTAACTCATGTATTTACTACAGAGTTAGTTGTGCTGCTAACTCATGTATTTACTACACAGTTAGTTGTGCTGCTAACTCATGTATTTACTACAGAGTTAGTTGTGCTACTAACTCATGTATTTACTACAGAGGTAGTTGTGCTGCTAACTCATGTATTTACTACACAGTTAGTTGTGCTGCTAACTCATGTATTTACTACATACACTACAGAGTTAGTTGTGCTGCTAACTCGTGTATTTACTACAGTTAGTTGTGCTGCTAACTCATGTATTTACTACATACACTACAGAGTTAGTTGTGCTGCTAACTCATGTATTTACTACATACACTACAGAGTTAGTTGTGCTGCTAACTCATGTATTTACAACATACAGTACAGAGTTAGTTGTGCTGCTAACTCATGTATTTACTACATACACTACAGAGTTAGTTGTGCTGCTAACTCATGTATTTACAACATACAGTACAGAGTTAGTTGTGCTGCTAACATGTATTTACAACATACAGTACAGAGTTAGTTGTGCTGCTAACTCATGTATTTACTACAGAGTTAGTTGTGCTGCTAACTCATGTATTTACTACATACAGTACAGAGTTAGTAGTGCTGCTAACTCATGTATTTACTACATACAGTACAGAGTTAGTTGTGCTGCTAACTCATGTATTTACAACATACAGTACAGAGTTAGTTGTGCTGCTAACTCATGTATTTACTACATACAGTACAGAGTTAGTTGTGCTGCTAACTCATGTATTTACTACATACAGTACAGAGTTAGTTGTGCTGCTAACTCATGTATTTACTACATACAGTACAGAGTTAGTTGTGCTGCTAACTCATGTATTTACTACATACAGTACAGAGTTAGTTGTGCTGCTAACTCATGTATTTACAACATACAGTACAGAGTTAGTTGTGCTGCTAACTCATGTATTTACTACACAGTTAGTTGTGCTGCTAACTCATGTATTTACTACACAGTTAGTTGTGCTGCTAACTCATGTATTTACTACAGAGTTAGTTGTGCTGCTAACTCATGTATTTACTACACAGTTAGTTGTGCTGCTAACTCATGTATTTACTGCAGAGTTAGTTGTGCTGCTAACTCATGTATTTACTACACAGTTAGTTGTGCTGCTAACTCATGTATTTACTACAGAGTTAGTTGTGCTACTAACTCATGTATTTACTACAGAGGTAGTTGTGCTGCTAACTCATGTATTTACTACACAGTTAGTTGTGCTGCTAACTCATGTATTTACTACATACACTACAGAGTTAGTTGTGCTGCTAACTCGTGTATTTACTACAGTTAGTTGTGCTGCTAACTCATGTATTTACTACATACACTACAGAGTTAGTTGTGCTGCTAACTCATGTATTTACTACATACACTACAGAGTTAGTTGTGCTGCTAACTCATGTATTTACAACATACAGTACAGAGTTAGTTGTGCTGCTAACTCATGTATTTACTACATACACTACAGAGTTAGTTGTGCTGCTAACTCATGTATTTACAACATACAGTACAGAGTTAGTTGTGCTGCTAACATGTATTTACAACATACAGTACAGAGTTAGTTGTGCTGCTAACTCATGTATTTACTACAGAGTTAGTTGTGCTGCTAACTCATGTATTTACTACATACAGTACAGAGTTAGTTGTGCTGCTAACTCATGTATTTACAACATACAGTACAGAGTTAGTTGTGCTGCTAACTCATGTATTTGCTACATAGAGTACAGAGCTGTCTATTCACATAACATGTTCCAGCAGAAGACGTGATGTGTAACTGCATATTATGTAAAAACAAGACTGTATTGTTGTGAGTAGTTCTTATTGTGTACAACTGAATGTCAAAAATGGTAAGAAGCTATAACTAGGCAAATGATATACCCTCTAAAACAGTCATTTTAAGGCTTTCCCAATACAACTATTTCACTTCCAATATTGGAGCTTTGGGTATAGGCCGATACCAATGTCGATCCAATACGATATCATACATACTTCTACTATTTGTAGCATGGAATGTAAATTCCAATTCATAAGATGCTACTTTTTTCTTACGCTTAGAACCCTAGGGCTTATAAAACAGTGGGGCTCATTTATGGATCTTTCTTGGCCGACGGCCATAACATTTTGTGTTCAGTAGTTTTCATTCAACACAAGCAGAAACACTGAAACGGTGTGTATTTGTTGTGCTATGACGCCATCTTTTGGACTAGTTCGCTCACTGCAGGTGCTGCAGTGTCCTTACATTTAGTTTCTAGTCTTCTAGCCGTCCACAGCGTCTCTACCAGAATGGATTCTTCATTCATCACTCCTAGCAACGTTTGTAAGTTTACAATATAACTAAAACAATCCTTACTTACTAAAGTGTCCCATGTGTGATGTCTGTAGGAGTGTTTTCATGCATATTTGTACCTGCTATAGTAATGTAATCAAGCTAGTGTCGTGAGCATTAGCTAAAATGGTTGCCGGTTGAAAATGTACTTCCTGTTTTAATGCCTTAAACCGGATATAAAACCGTCCATAGCGTTTCTGCTCGTAGGGATTTGCCATTCATCACTCCAAGCAACGTTTGTAAGTTTTACAATATATCTAAAACTATTTATACTTACTAAACCGTCCCATGTGTGATGTCTATAGACTGTTTTCATGCATATTTGTACGTGCTATCGTACTGTAATCAAGCTACCTCCTAATGTGGCCTGAAACTGATGTGAAATGATCAGATTTGGCCCCGTTTACACTGCACACCAAATCTGATTTTGTATTGCCCTCAAGTGACACAGATTAGATTTTTTTTGGCAGTCTAAACGCTCCACAGTGCTTCAAAACTGATCTTTTGACATCAGATTCAGACTACATCTGATCTTTTCAAATGTGACTTCAGTCTTAACGCAATGCGACCTGAATGTGACTAAGTCACTTGGGAAGGAGGTAGTCGCCAGTGGAAGTGGATGTTTCATTACAACAGCAAAGTCTATTTAAGACCAGCACATTTTCAGTGCATCACTTGTCAATAGTGTACAAATAATAGTCTATATGTAATATATGAATATATATTTTTGATTCTGAAGAAATAGTGATTGTTGAAAGACAGGAATCAACACTGTAGCACATTTGTCAAAACAAATCTGATGTCCGTGTCTCCTCTACTAAACAGCCATTACAAGATTACAACCCTACTAACTATATACATCCATTCATACATTATATTACTTTACCTAAAAACACTCATATTAAAGTGTTGCGACATTTATTTTATTTTGTCGTAGTAGCGACTTCCTCCCGGTCAACTTCCTTTGTTTTCACTTTATCGGAGTGTGCATGCAAGTGACGTGGAGGCCACATAGGGGCCACATAAGGGCCTGTGCGCGTTTACACTGGATACAAATCACATTGTACTTGCCGTGTAAACAGTCAGCTGTAAAATAGCACGTGTAAAAAAACTCTGACTGGGGCCTGCAGTGTAAATGTGGTCTTAGAAGCACTTTGGAGCGTGTAGACAGTCAGATGTGTGACACTTGAGGGCAAACAATACATCAGATTTGGTGTGCAGTGGAAACGAGGCCTTATCACATACATCTAGCTTGTTTGCTACTGTGTGCTTAGCTGTTGTGTAGCTGCTTTTGGCTTGTTGGCCTTCAGTCAAATGGAAGAGTGTGTGTGTTTACATTTAGATGTTTAGCATTGCACAAGTCAAGACTGCTCCTATTGGATAGAATCAGATAGCAATATCTTCCCAGGTGCTCCTGAACTTGACTGCTTTACTCCATGCAGGCACACAACGCTGTGTGCTGCTTTACTCCATGCAGGCACACAACGCTCCCAAAACATCTGCTGACCTTTGACCTGCAGTCCTGATCTTGGAAAATGGCAGAGGTCCAATAGTGGACTACGGTTACAGCCGAATTTGGAAGGAGAGGGAGCTTCTCACTTACAAGACTAGCTGGTTTCTCAGCCACAACGGCAGCATCTTGCAATCATCTCAACTTCTCTGTGTCAACACCAAGTCCACAATGAAGGCCGCACCAGGACCAGTTCATGATCTTCTCCTCCTGGTGCTTCCAGACGCTCCAAAAACAAGGTCCTCATGTGTGTGTGTCTGCCAGTGCAGGTCCTCATGTGTGTGTGTCTGCCAGTGCAGGTCCTCATGTGTGTGTGTCTGCCAGTGCAGGTCCTCATGTGTGTGTGTCTGCCAGTGCAGGTCCTCATGTGTGTGTGACTGCCAGTGCAGGTCCAAAGGCCTGTTCAACTCTTTGCAACACAAAGAGCCATGATTGGCCGAGCACACAGCCATGTTGTTACAGGACCCAGCTACATGCTGGGGGGTCAAAGTTCACACCAACACTTCTCTTGTCTACATGGGAGTCTAGTCACTGTGGACATGACTTGGTGTGTGTGGATTAGTAGTAATAGTAGTAGTAGTAGTAGTAGTGTGTGTGTGATGTTGTGTATCTAGTCAGTGTGGACATGACTTGGTGTATGTGGATTAGTAGTAATAGTAGTAGTAGTAGTAGTGTGTGTGATGTTGTGTATCTAGTCAGTGTGGACATGACTTGGTGTGTGTGGATTAGTAGTAATAGTAGTAGTAGTAGTAGTGTGTGTGATGTTGTGTATCTAGTCAGTGTGGACATGACTTGGTGTGTGTGGATTAGTAGTAATAGTAGTAGTAGTAGTAGTAGTAGTGTGTGTGATGTTGTGTATCTAGTCAGTGTGGACATGACTTGGTGTGTGTGGATTAGTAGTAATAGTAGTAGTAGTAGTGTGTGTGTGATGTTGTGTATCTAGTCAGTGTGGACATGACTTGGTGTATGTGGATTAGTAGTAATAGTAGTAGTAGTAGTAGTGTGTGTGTGATGTTGTGTATCTAGTCAGTGTGGACATGACTTGGTGTATGTGGATTAGTAGTAATAGTAGTAGTAGTAGTGTGTGTGTGATGTTGTGTATCTAGTCAGTGTGGACATGACTTGGTGTATGTGGATTAGTAGTAATAGTAGTAGTAGTAGTAGTGTGTGTGATGTTGTGTATCTAGTCAGTGTGGACATGACTTGGTGTATGTGGATTAGTAGTAATAGTAGTAGTAGTAGTGTGTGTGTGATGTTGTGTATCTAGTCAGTGTGGACATGACTTGGTGTATGTGGATTAGTAGTAGTAGTAGTAGTGTGTGTGTGATGTTGTGTATCTAGTCAGTGTGGACATGACTTGGTGTATGTGGATTAGTAGTAATAGTAGTAGTAGTAGTAGTAGTAGTGTGTGTGTGATGTTGTGTATCTAGTCACTGTGGACATGACTTGGTGTATG
>NC_084757.1:39687367-39704867 GCF_033978785.1 Entelurus aequoreus
AAATATGTAGTGTAGCTGAAAATGAATGTAAAGTATGACAGTAACAGGAGTGCAGATAGTATCTGATTACTTTCAGTAAATCAACTTTACAACAGTTTTGAGACTAGATATGATGTTGCAGCTAAATGAGTACTAATCATTCATCTACCTGTTCTGCTCCTCCAGCTTGGCGAGCAGCTGCTCGTCATCCGGGCTGAGCAGCGGCGGCGAGGACGGCGAGGACAGAGACGTGGAGGTCGGCAAGGTGGTGGGCGTGGCCACCTGGCTAGCCATCTGAGACACCGAGTTCTTCACCCATGAGAGAGTTGAACTCAGCTTACCTGCAACCTTGTCTGTCGCCACCTGCGGGGCCAGAGAACATGAAGAGCAGTCAGCGTTTCCATGGCAAAGTACCTGCTTCCCCACGTCACCTGTCAACCTTGGCAGAGGACATATGCTAATGGGACTGGCAGACGGGGTCAAAGTGCACATTTCTTCCCTTGAAGTGGGCCCCGCCCACCAGCAGTCATTCCTTCTCCTGAGGCTTCCCCATAAATCCCGGGGGCTTTGTGGGCTCCCGGAGGACTTGGGACGCGGCGTGCATGCTTGATGAGAGACTTGGGACAATGACTTCACTTGACAATGACTTGACTTGACAATGACTTGACTTGACTTCACTTGACAATGACTTCACTTGACAACGACTTCACTTGACAATGACTTGGGACAATGA
The DNA here is from genome assembly GCF_033978785.1 of Entelurus aequoreus. Classification (NCBI taxonomy): domain Eukaryota; kingdom Metazoa; phylum Chordata; class Actinopteri; order Syngnathiformes; family Syngnathidae; genus Entelurus; species Entelurus aequoreus. Next base: position 39,688,080 of record NC_084757.1, read on the forward strand.
CTTGACTTGACAATGACTTGACTTGACAATGACTTGGGACAATGACTTGACTTGGCAATGACTTCACTTGACAATGACTTCACTTGACAATGACTTGACTTGACAATGACTTCACTTGACAATGACTTGACTTGACAATGACTTCACTTGACAATGACTTGACTTGGCAATGACTTCACTTGACAATGACTTCACTTGACAATGACTTCACTTGACAATGACTTCACTTGACAATGACTTGACTTGGCAATGACTTCACTTGACAATGACTTCACTTGACAATGACTTCACTTGACAATGACTTCACTTGACAATGACTTGACTTGGCAATGACTTCACTTGACAATGACTTCACTTGACAATGACTTCACTTGACAATGACTTCACTTGACAATGACTTCACTTGACAATGACTTCACTTGACAATGACTTGGGACAATGACTTCACTTGACAATGACTTCACTTGACAATGACTTCACTTGACAATGACTTCACTTGACAATGACTTCACTTGACAATGACTTCACTTGACAATGACTTCACTTGACAATGACTTCACTTGACAATGACTTGACTTGGCAATGACTTGACTTGGCAATGACTTCACTTGACAATGACTTCACTTGACAATGACTTCACTTGACAATGACTTCACTTGACAATGACTTGACTTGGCAATGACTTCACTTGACAATGACTTCACTTGACAATGACTTCACTTGACAATGACTTCACTTGACAATGACTTCACTTGACAATGACTTCACTTGACAATGACTTCACTTGACAATGACTTCACTTGACAATGACTTCACTTGACAATGACTTCACTTGACAATGACTTCACTTGACAATGACTTGGGACAATGACTTGACTTGACAATGACTTCACTTGACAATGACTTGACTTGACAATGACTTCACTTGACAATGACTTGACTTGACAATGACTTGGGACAATGACTTGACTTGACAATGACTTCACTTGACAATGACTTCACTTGACAATGACTTCACTTGACAATGACTTCACTTGACAATGACTTCACTTGACAATGACTTGGGACAATGACTTGACTTGACAATGACTTCACTTGACAATGACTTGACTTGACAATGACTTGACTTGACAATGACTTGACTTGACAATGACTTGGGACAATGACTTCACTTGACAATGACTTCACTTGACAATGACTTGACTTGGCAATGACTTCACTTGACAATGACTTGACTTGACAATGACTTGACTTGACAATGACTTCACTTGACAATGACTTCACTTGACAATGACTTGACTTGACAATGACTTGACTTGACAATGACTTGGGACAATGACTTCACTTGACAATGACTTGACTTGACAATGACTTGACTTGACAATGACTTGACTTGGCAATGACTTGGGACAATGACTTGACTTGGCAATGACTTGACTTGACAATGACTTGGGACAATGACTAGGGACGCAGCGTGAATGTTTGATGAGCCAGAAAGGTTTGCTTCAAATGTTTAGCAGAGGTTACTGAAAGCCTTTGGACTGGCTGCATATTAGTAAGAAGGAATGTGTGCTACCTTCTATCCATGTGGCCAGCAGTTTAGTCCATAATCACAAGGTTGCATCTTCTCTGTTTCCCTCAGTCCTGCTCAAAAGTCATGTCCCAGTAGTTTTGGGCCAAATGTTCTACACAATATTCAAGATGGGCACTGAATCAGGTACTTTTTTGGTACCGACCCAATCCCTGGTCACTGATTCACATACAATCCAAGGTGCCATGTTACGGTGCCTCACTTTGGACTTGCAACTATACACTACTGCCGTCTAATGTCTGGGACTTGCAACTATACACTACTGCCGTCTAATGTCTGGGACTTGCAACTATACACTACTGCCGTCTAATGTCTGGGACTTGCAACTATACACTACTGCCGTCTAATGTCTGGGACTTGCAACTATACACTACTGCCGTCTAATGTCTGGGACTTGCAACTATACACTACTGCCGTCTAATGTCTGGGACTTGCAACTATACACTACTGCCGTCTAATGTCTGGGACTTGCAACTATACACTACTGCCGTCTAATGTCTGGGACTTGCAACTATACACTACTGCCGTCTAATGTCTGGGACTTGCAACTATACACTACTGCCGTCTAATGTCTGGGACTTGCAACTATACACTACTGCCGTCTAATGTCTGGGACTTGCAACTATACACTACTGCCGTCTAATGTCTGGGACTTGCAACTATACACTACTGCCGTCTAATGTCTGGGACTTGCAACTATACACTACTGCCGTCTAATGTCTGGGACTTGCAACTATACACTACTGCCGTCTAATGTCTGGGACTTGCAACTATACACTACTGCCGTCCAATGTCTGGGACTTGCAACTATACACTACTGCCGTCCAATGTCTGGGACTTGCAACTATACACTACTGCCGTCTAATGTCTGGGACTTGCAACTATACACTACTGCCGTCCAATGTCTGGGACTTGCAACTATACACTACTGCCGTCTAATGTCTGGGACTTGCAACTATACACTACTGCCGTCTAATGTCTGGGACTTGCAACTATACACTACTGCCGTCTAATGTCTGGGACTTGCAACTATACACTACTGCCGTCCAATGTCTGGGACTTGCAACTATACACTACTGCCGTCCAATGTCTGGGACTTGCAACTATACACTACTGCCGTCTAATGTCTGGGACTTGCAACTATACACTACTGCCGTCTAATGTCTGGGACTTGCAACTATACACTACTGCCGTCTAATGTCTGGGACTTGCAACTATACACTACTGCCGTCTAATGTCTGGGACTTGCAACTATACACTACTGCCGTCTAATGTCTGGGACTTGCAACTATACACTACTGCCGTCTAATGTCTGGGACTTGCAACTATACACTACTGCCGTCCAATGTCTGGGACTTGCAACTATACACTACTGCCGTCCAATGTCTGGGACTTGCAACTATACACTACTGCCGTCTAATGTCTGGGACTTGCAACTATACACTACTGCCGTCTAATGTCTGGGACTTGCAACTATACACTACTGCCGTCTAATGTCTGGGACTTGCAACTATACACTACTGCCGTCTAATGTCTGGGACTTGCAACTATACACTACTGCCGTCTAATGTCTGGGACTTGCAACTATACACTACTGCCGTCCAATGTCTGGGACTTGCAACTATACACTACTGCCGTCCAATGTCTGGGACTTGCAACTATACACTACTGCCGTCTAATGTCTGGGACTTGCAACTATACACTACTGCCGTCTAATGTCTGGGACTTGCAACTATACACTACTGCCGTCTAATGTCTGGGACTTGCAACTATACACTACTGCCGTCTAATGTCTGGGACTTGCAACTATACACTACTGCCGTCTAATGTCTGGGACTTGCAACTATACACTACTGCCGTCTAATGTCTGGGACTTGCAACTATACACTACTGCCGTCTAATGTCTGGGACTTGCAACTATACACTACTGCCGTCTAATGTCTGGGACTTGCAACTATACACTACTGCCGTCTAATGTCTGGGACTTGCAACTATACACTACTGCCGTCCAATGTCTGGGACTTGCAACTATACACTACTGCCGTCTAATGTCTGGGACTTGCAACTATACACTACTGCCGTCTAATGTCTGGGACTTGCAACTATACACTACTGCCGTCTAATGTCTGGGACTTGCAACTATACACTACTGCCGTCTAATGTCTGGGACTTGCAACTATACACTACTGCCGTCTAATGTCTGGGACTTGCAACTATACACTACTGCCGTCTAATGTCTGGGACTTGCAACTATACACTACTGCCGTCCAATGTCTGGGACTTGCAACTATACACTACTGCCGTCCAATGTCTGGGACTTGCAACTATACACTACTGCCGTCCAATGTCTGGGACTTGCAACTATACACTACTGCCGTCTAATGTCTGGGACTTGCAACTATACACTACTGCCGTCTAATGTCTGGGACTTGCAACTATACACTACTGCCGTCTAATGTCTGGGACTTGCAACTATACACTACTGCCGTCTAATGTCTGGGACTTGCAACTATACACTACTGCCGTCTAATGTCTGGGACTTGCAACTATACACTACTGCCGTCTAATGTCTGGGACTTGCAACTATACACTACTGCCGTCTAATGTCTGGGACTTGCAACTATACACTACTGCCGTCTAATGTCTGGGACTTGCAACTATACACTACTGCCGTCTAATGTCTGGGACTTGCAACTATACACTACTGCCGTCTAATGTCTGGGACTTGCAACTATACACTACTGCCGTCTAATGTCTGGGACTTGCAACTATACACTACTGCCGTCCAATGTCTGGGACTTGCAACTATACACTACTGCCGTCCAATGTCTGGGACTTGCAACTATACACTACTGCCGTCTAATGTCTGGGACTTGCAACTATACACTACTGCCGTCTAATGTCTGGGACTTGCAACTATACACTACTGCCGTCTAATGTCTGGGACTTGCAACTATACACTACTGCCGTCTAATGTCTGGGACTTGCAACTATACACTACTGCCGTCTAATGTCTGGGACTTGCAACTATACACTACTGCCGTCTAATGTCTGGGACTTGCAACTATACACTACTGCCGTCCAATGTCTGGGACTTGCAACTATACACTACTGCCGTCTAATGTCTGGGACTTGCAACTATACACTACTGCCGTCTAATGTCTGGGACTTGCAACTATACACTACTGCCGTCTAATGTCTGGGACTTGCAACTATACACTACTGCCGTCTAATGTCTGGGACTTGCAACTATACACTACTGCCGTCTAATGTCTGGGACTTGCAACTATACACTACTGCCGTCTAATGTCTGGGACTTGCAACTATACACTACTGCCGTCTAATGTCTGGGACTTGCAACTATACACTACTGCCGTCCAATGTCTGGGACTTGCAACTATACACTACTGCCGTCTAATGTCTGGGACTTGCAACTATACACTACTGCCGTCTAATGTCTGGGACTTGCAACTATACACTACTGCCGTCTAATGTCTGGGACTTGCAACTATACACTACTGCCGTCTAATGTCTGGGACTTGCAACTATACACTACTGCCGTCTAATGTCTGGGACTTGCAACTATACACTACTGCCGTCTAATGTCTGGGACTTGCAACTATACACTACTGCCGTCCAATGTCTGGGACTTGCAACTATACACTACTGCCGTCCAATGTCTGGGACTTGCAACTATACACTACTGCCGTCTAATGTCTGGGACTTGCAACTATACACTACTGCCGTCTAATGTCTGGGACTTGCAACTATACACTACTGCCGTCTAATGTCTGGGACTTGCAACTATACACTACTGCCGTCTAATGTCTGGGACTTGCAACTATACACTACTGCCGTCTAATGTCTGGGACTTGCAACTATACACTACTGCCGTCTAATGTCTGGGACTTGCAACTATACACTACTGCCGTCTAATGTCTGGGACTTGCAACTATACACTACTGCCGTCTAATGTCTGGGACTTGCAACTATACACTACTGCCGTCTAATGTCTGGGACTTGCAACTATACACTACTGCCGTCCAATGTCTGGGACTTGCAACTATACACTACTGCCGTCTAATGTCTGGGACTTGCAACTATACACTACTGCCGTCTAATGTCTGGGACTTGCAACTATACACTACTGCCGTCTAATGTCTGGGACTTGCAACTATACACTACTGCCGTCTAATGTCTGGGACTTGCAACTATACACTACTGCCGTCTAATGTCTGGGACTTGCAACTATACACTACTGCCGTCTAATGTCTGGGACTTGCAACTATACACTACTGCCGTCCAATGTCTGGGACTTGCAACTATACACTACTGCCGTCCAATGTCTGGGACTTGCAACTATACACTACTGCCGTCCAATGTCTGGGACTTGCAACTATACACTACTGCCGTCTAATGTCTGGGACTTGCAACTATACACTACTGCCGTCTAATGTCTGGGACTTGCAACTATACACTACTGCCGTCTAATGTCTGGGACTTGCAACTATACACTACTGCCGTCTAATGTCTGGGACTTGCAACTATACACTACTGCCGTCTAATGTCTGGGACTTGCAACTATACACTACTGCCGTCTAATGTCTGGGACTTGCAACTATACACTACTGCCGTCTAATGTCTGGGACTTGCAACTATACACTACTGCCGTCTAATGTCTGGGACTTGCAACTATACACTACTGCCGTCCAATGTCTGGGACTTGCAACTATACACTACTGCCGTCTAATGTCTGGGACTTGCAACTATACACTACTGCCGTCCAATGTCTGGGACTTGCAACTATACACTACTGCCGTCTAATGTCTGGGACTTGCAACTATACACTACTGCCGTCTAATGTCTGGGACTTGCAACTATACACTACTGCCGTCTAATGTCTGGGACTTGCAACTATACACTACTGCCGTCTAATGTCTGGGACTTGCAACTATACACTACTGCCGTCTAATGTCTGGGACTTGCAACTATACACTACTGCCGTATAATGTCTGGGACTTGCAACTATACACTACTGCCGTATAATGTCTGGGACTTGCAACTATACACTACTGCCGTCTAATGTCTGGGACTTGCAACTATACAGTACTGCCGTCTAATGTCTGGGACTTGCAACTATACACTACTGCCGTCTAATGTCTGGGACTTGCAACTATACACTACTGCCGTCTAATGTCTGGGACTTGCAACTATACACTACTGCCGTCTAATGTCTGGGACTTGCAACTATACACTACTGCCGTCTAATGTCTGGGACTTGCAACTATACACTACTGCCGTCTAATGTCTGGGACTTGCAACTATACACTACTGCCGTCTAATGTCTGGGACTTGCAACTATACACTACTGCCGTATAATGTCTGGGACTTGCAACTATACACTACTGCCGTCTAATGTCTGGGACTTGCAACTATACAGTACTGCCGTCTAATGTCTGGGACTTGCAACTATACACTACTGCCGTCTAATGTCTGGGACTTGCAACTATACACTACTGCCGTCTAATGTCTGGGACTTGCAACTATACACTACTGCCGTCTAATGTCTGGGACTTGCAACTATACACTACTGCCGTCTAATGTCTGGGACTTGCAACTATACACTACTGCCGTCTAATGTCTGGGACTTGCAACTATACACTACTGCCGTCTAATGTCTGGGACTTGCAACTATACACTACTGCCGTCCAATGTCTGGGACTTGCAACTATACACTACTGCCGTCCAATGTCTGGGACTTGCAACTATACACTACTGCCGTCCAATGTCTGGGACTTGCAACTATACACTACTGCCGTCCAATGTCTGGGACTTGCAACTATACACTACTGCCGTCTAATGTCTGGGACTTGCAACTATACACTACTGCCGTCTAATGTCTGGGACTTGCAACTATACACTACTGCCGTCTAATGTCTGGGACTTGCAACTATACAGTACTGCCGTCTAATGTCTGGGACTTGCAACTATACACTACTGCCGTCTAATGTCTGGGACTTGCAACTATACACTACTGCCGTCTAATGTCTGGGACTTGCAACTATACACTACTGCCGTCTAATGTCTGGGACTTGCAACTATACACTACTGCCGTCTAATGTCTGGGACTTGCAACTATACACTACTGCCGTCTAATGTCTGGGACTTGCAACTATACACTACTGCCGTCTAATGTCTGGGACTTGCAACTATACACTACTGCCGTCTCATGTCTGGGACTTGCAACTATACACTACTGCCGTCTAATGTCTGGGACTTGCAACTATACACTACTGCCGTCTAATGTCTGGGACTTGCAACTATACACTACTGCCGTCTAATGTCTGGGACTTGCAACTATACACTACTGCCGTCTAATGTCTGGGACTTGCAACTATACACTACTGCCGTCTAATGTCTGGGACTTGCAACTATACACTACTGCCGTATAATGTCTGGGACTTGCAACTATACACTACTGCCGTCTAATGTCTGGGACTTGCAACTATACAGTACTGCCGTCTAATGTCTGGGACTTGCAACTATACACTACTGCCGTCTAATGTCTGGGACTTGCAACTATACACTACTGCCGTCTAATGTCTGGGACTTGCAACTATACACTACTGCCGTCCAATGTCTGGGACTTGCAACTATACACTACTGCCGTCCAATGTCTGGGACTTGCAACTATACACTACTGCCGTCTAATGTCTGGGACTTGCAACTATACACTACTGCCGTCTAATGTCTGGGACTTGCAACTATACACTACTGCCGTCTAATGTCTGGGACTTGCAACTATACACTACTGCCGTCTAATGTCTGGGACTTGCAACTATACACTACTGCCGTCTAATGTCTGGGACTTGCAACTATACACTACTGCCGTCTAATGTCTGGGACTTGCAACTATACACTACTGCCGTCCAATGTCTGGGACTTGCAACTATACACTACTGCCGTCTAATGTCTGGGACTTGCAACTATACACTACTGCCGTCTAATGTCTGGGACTTGCAACTATACACTACTGCCGTCCAATGTCTGGGACTTGCAACTATACACTACTGCCGTCTCATGTCTGGGACTTGCAACTATACACTACTGCCGTCTAATGTCTGGGACTTGCAACTATACACTACTGCCGTCTAATGTCTGGGACTTGCAACTATACACTACTGCCGTCTAATGTCTGGGACTTGCAACTATACACTACTGCCGTCTAATGTCTGGGACTTGCAACTATACACTACTGCCGTATAATGTCTGGGACTTGCAACTATACACTACTGCCGTCTAATGTCTGGGACTTGCAACTATACAGTACTGCCGTCTAATGTCTGGGACTTGCAACTATACACTACTGCCGTCTAATGTCTGGGACTTGCAACTATACACTACTGCCGTCTAATGTCTGGGACTTGCAACTATACACTACTGCCGTCTAATGTCTGGGACTTGCAACTATACACTACTGCCGTCTAATGTCTGGGACTTGCAACTATACACTACTGCCGTCTAATGTCTGGGACTTGCAACTGAAATTGAGGCACAGAAGTGCGATAATAAAACAAGATATAAGAACTGGAACAGTAGTTTTCATAATCAGCTCATGTTTTAATGTTGAAAAAAGATCTATTTTATTAAGAAAAACAATGATTTTGACTTCCACCTACTGAATTCTATTAAGTAGGTCCCGGGACTCAGACAGGATTGAAGGGTAACTTGCATTTTCTACAAAGTTGGAAAATGTTACATTTCTACAACACTTAAAGGGGAAATGTTATTCACAATCCGTATGTGAGACAAGAACACATACGTACACTATATTGCCAAAAGTATGGTGTCCAGCCGTCCAAATGATGAGAATCACTAATCACAGGTGTATCAAATCCAGCACTTAGGCATGGAGACTGTTTCTACAAACATTTGTGAAAGAATGGGCCGCTCTCAGTGATTTCCAGCATGGAACTGTCACAGGATGCCACCTGTGCAACAAATCCAGTCCTGAAATGTCCTCGCTCCTAAATATTCCAAAGTCAACTGTTGGCTTTATCATAATAAAAGTGAAGAGTTTGGGAACAACAGCAACTCAGCCACCAAGAGGTAGGCCACGTAAACTGACAGAGAGGGGTCAAACTTTATGTGACCTTCCAACTAGCCCACGTACAGTACGCAGAGAGCTTCATGGAATGGGTTTCCATGGCCGAGCAGCTGCATCCAAGCCATACATCACAAGTCCAATGCAAAGCGTGGGATGCAGTGGTGTAAAGGACATCACCACTGGACTCTAAAACAGTGGACACACCTTCTCTGGACTGATGATCTAATTGCTACATTTTTATTGACACAAATATTTGACTGAAGACGGAAGGTTTAAGTTGGTACTTAAACTCCAATGTTGGAGTTGATGTATTTGCATGCAATGATTTGCTACATTTTTGTTTACACTAGTATTTTATTCAACACAGACCTTTTGCCTCCCACAGGGAACTCCATATTGAATAACTTTATTTGATTAGTATTGATCAACTTATGAGCAGAAGTATCACAGTAAATATGCCAAAATGATCTACAATACTTACATTTTCTGTTTAGTTGTTTTTATTTTGTAAAATCCAATTTGGATCTCTTGTAAAAAGAAGCAACTATATAAAACATTATAATTGTGCTACACATTATATACACACACACACATACATACATATATATTAGGGCTGCAACAACTAATCGATTAAATCGATTATAAAAATAGTTGACGATTAATTTAGTCATGGATTCATTGGATCTATGCTATGTACATGCGCAGAGGCTACTTCTTTTTTTTTACAGACCTTTATTTAGAAACTGCAACATTTACAAACAGCTGAGAAACAATAATCAAAATAAGTATGGTGCCAGTATACTGTTTTTTTCCCAATAAAATACTGGAAAGGATATAAATGTAGTTTGTCTCTTTTATCCGATTATTAATCGATTAATCAAAGTAATAATCGACGGATTAATCGATTATCAAATTAGTTGTTGGTTGAGCCCTAATATATATATATATATATATATATATACTTTTTATACATACACATGTACACACACACACACACACAGTATATACTGTATGTACCCACACATTATATATATACCCACACATTATATATATATATTTATACACATATATATAAATGATAAATGGGTTATACTTGCATAGCGCTTTTCTACCTTCAAGGTACTCAAAGCGCTTTGACACTATTTCCACATTCACACACACATTCACACACACATTCACACACACATTCACACACTGATGGCGGGAGCTGCCATGCAAGGTGCTAACCAGCAGCCATCAGGAGCAAGGGTGAAGTGTCTTGCCCAAGGACACAACGGACGTGACTAGGATGGTAGAAGGTGGGAATTGAACCCCAGTAACCAGCAACACTCCGATTGCTGGCACAGCCACTCTACCAACTTCGCCACGCCGCCCCTATATATATATATATATATATATATATATATATATATATATATATATATATATATATATATATATATATATATATATATATATATATATATATATGTATATATATATATATACACATACCGGTACATACATATATATATATATATATATATTGTAAGTATATATATATATTGTAAGTATATATATACATACATACATATATATATATATATTGTAAGTATATATATATATTGTAAGTATATATATATATATATATATATATATATATATATATATATATACTTACAATATATATATATATATATATATATATATATATATATATATATATATATATATATATATATATATATATATATATACTCATCTTTCTCACTACAAGCTTACATTATCACTGTCATGTTTCTCACAACAAGCTCACATTGTCATGTTCCTCATCTTTCTCACTACAAGCTTACATTATCATGTTCCTCATCTTTCTCACTACAAGCTTACATTATCATGTTCCTCATCTTTCTCACTACAAGCTTACATTGTCATGTTCCTCATCTTTCTCACTACAAGCTTACATTATCATGTTCCTCATCTTTCTCACTACAAGCTTACATTATCATGTTCCTCATCTTTCTCACTACAAGCTTACATTGTCATGTTCCTCATCTTTCTCACTACAAGCTTACATTATCATGTTCCTCATCTTTCTCACTACAAGCTTACATTATCATGTTCCTCATCTTTCTCACTACAAGCTTACATTATCATGTTCCTCATCTTTCTCACTACAAGCTTACATTATCATGTTCCTCATCTTTCTCACTACAAGCTTACATTATCATGTTCCTCATCTTTCTCATGAGCAGGTACTGCAAAGCTCCTTGTAAGGCTGCCTGCTGAGTGTTGTGGCTGAAATGAGATGAGATGAAATGAGATCCTCATGCAGCAACAACAGAAATGTTCACTAGTAGTTTCCTGAATAAATGCTTCTAATTATATGGAACATCCCACACGAGAGATGCTATCGCGACGTGCTAACTGATTTGTCATCTTTACTCCCAAATGATAACTTATATGTCATCTTTACTCCCAAATGATAACGTATATGTCATCTTTACTCCCAAATGATAACTTATATGTCATCTTTACTCCCAAATGATAACTTATATGTCATATTTACTCCCAAATGATAACTTATATGTCATCTTTACTCCCAAATGATAACTTATATGTCATCTTTACTCCCAAATGATAACTTATATGTCATATTTACTCCCAAATGATAACGTATATGTCATCTTTACTCCCAAATGATAACTTATATGTCATCTTTACTCCCAAATGATAACTTATATGTCATATTTACTCCCAAATGATAACGTATATGTCATCTTTACTCCCAAATGATAACTTATATGTCATCTTTACTCCCAAATGATAACTTATATGTCATGTTTACTCCCAAATGATAACGTATATGTCATCTTTACTCCCAAATGATAACGTATATGTCATCTTTACTCCCAAATGATAACGTATATGTCATCTTTACTCCCAAATGATAACTTATATGTCATCTTTACTCCCAATCAAGTCATGAAGAACTTTGGAGGTGTAGGTCTTGCCAGGAATTAGACGGACCCCAGGGGGAAGAGACGGTCAACATTTACCTTGAAGAGGTTTTAAGAAGCCGCGCCAAACTTCCTTGCCTGGCTGCCGCTTCCCATGCGTCAGTCCGTCGCCCGCATTCTTGCGTGGGAGACGATTTTCTGACACTTTTATCGGCGTTAGTGTCCGGAGCGAAGCCACCTGGGTGTCTGGTTGCGCGGGCTGGCTGCCATGGCGCCGTCTAATACGTGGACGCCAATGTCTCAGGCAGGGGCCTACCGGGTGTTTACATGGCACCGCGCATGCGCCACTTGGCCTGCCACCTCCACACTGCCGCCACCGCGCGGCCACGAGGAGTAACTACACTGCACCACGTGACACTAGCTTTTAAAATTATATATATATATATATATATATATATATATACATTTAGACATCAAACTGTTTCCTTTTAAATGATATATATACATTTAGACATCAAACAGTTACCTTTTAAATGATATATATACATTTAGACATCAAACTGTTACCTTTTAAATGATACATATACATTTACACATCAAACTGTTACCTTTTAAATGATATATATACATTTACACATCAAACTGTTACCTTTTAAATGATATATATACATTTACACATCAAACTGTTACCTTTTAAATGACATATATACATTTACACATCAAACTGTTACCTTTTAAATGATATATATACATTTACACATCAAACTGTTACCTTTTAAATGACATATATACATTTACACATCAAACTGTTACCTTTTAAATTATATATATACATTTACACATCAAACTGTTACCTTTTAAATGATATATATACATTTACACATCAAACTGTTATCTTTTAAATGATATATATACATTAACACATCAAACTGTTACCTTTTAAATGATATATATATATTTACACATCAAACTGTTACCTTTTAAATGATATATATATATTTACACATCAAACTGTTACCTTTTAAATGATATATATACATTAACACATCAAACTGTTACCTTTTAAATGATATATATATATTTACACATCAAACTGTTACCTTTTAAATGATATATATACATTTACACATCAAACTGTTAGCTAATTGTTGCCTCAAAGACTATTATTTTTTCTTACTTGACGCATGCAAACTGTTAGCCTACAAGTTTTATAGCACATGTCGCAGTTATACATCTTAGAGTCAAATATTTGTGTTATACATCTTAGAGTCAAATATTTGTGTTATACATCTTAGTGTCAAATATCTTTTTCTTACCTGATGCATGGGAACTGTTAGCATGCTAGCTGTTTAGCTAGTTTGGACACATATGCCTCAGGGTCAAATATTTTTTTTTTTTGATGCATTGGAACTGTTAGCATGCTAGCTTTTGAGCTGCATTTTGCCGGATTACATTATCCTGCATGGACAGGTTAATAGGTGACCATAGATGACGCGCTAGCTGTTCAAAGTCGGGAACCCAGGGTGGACCACTCATCTGTGCATCAGTTGGTGACGTCTCTGTGCTGCTGACCTGTCTCCACTCAAGATGATCTCCTGCTGGCCCCACTATGGACTGGACTCTCACTATTATGTTAGATCCACTATGGACTGGACTCTCACTATTATGTTAGATCCACTATGGACTGGACTCTCACTATTATGTTAGATCCACTATGGACTGGACTCTCACAACTATGTTAGATCCACTATGGACTGGACTCTCACTATTATGTTAGATCCACTATGGACTGGACTCTCACTACTATGTTAGATCCACTATGGACTGGACTCTCACACTATTATGTTAGATCCACTATGGACTGGACTCTCACACTATTATGTTAGATCCACTATGGACTGGACTCTCACTATTATGTTAGATCCACTATGGACTGGACTCTCACACTATTATGTTAGATCCACTATGGACTGGACTCTCACTATTATGTTAGATCCACTATGGACTGGACTCTCACACTATTATGTTAGATCCACTATGGACTGGACTCTCACTATTATGTTAGATCCACTATGGACTGGACTCTCACTATTATGTTAGATCCACTATGGACTGGACTCTCACTACTATGTTAGATCCACTATGGACTGGACTCTCACACTATTATGTTAGATCCACTATGGACTGGACTCTCACACTATTATGTTAGATCCACTATGGACTGGACTCTCACTATTATGTTAGATCCACTATGGACTGGACTCTCACACTATTATGTTAGATCCACTATGGACTGGACTCTCACACTATTATGTTAGATCCACTATGGACTGGACTCTCACAATATTATGTTAGATCCACTATGGACTGGACTCTCACACTATTATGTTAGATCCACTATGGACTGGACTCTCACAATATTATGTTAGATCCACTATGGACTGGACTCTCACAATATTATGTTAGATCCACTATGGACTGGACTCTCACTATTATGTTAGATCCACTATGGACTGGACTCTCACACTATTATGTTAGATCCACTATGGACTGGACTCTCACACTATTATGTTAGATCCACTATGGACTGGACTTTCACACTATTATGTTAGATCCACTATGGACTGGACTTTCACTATTATGTTAGATCCACTATGGACTGGACTCTCAGTGGTCCCCAGATGTGGTCCCCACATCTTTTGGTCCCCTCCAAGGTTTCTCATTATCATCCCATTGGGTTGAGTTTTTCCTTGCCCTGATGTGGGATGTGAGCCCAGGATGTTGTTGTGGCTTGTGCAGCCCTTTGACACACTTGTGATTAAGCGCTATATAAATAAATTTTGATTGTTTGATATCGTTAGCAAGCTAGCATTATGAACAATATTTTCATATATATATATATATATATATATATATATATATATATATATATATATATATATATATATATATATAT
This sequence comes from Entelurus aequoreus, assembly GCF_033978785.1. NCBI lineage: Eukaryota > Metazoa > Chordata > Actinopteri > Syngnathiformes > Syngnathidae > Entelurus > Entelurus aequoreus. The sequence goes on from NC_084757.1 coordinate 39,703,673, forward strand.
ATATATATATATATATATATATATATTATATAATTTAGCATGTGTACACCTCAGTGTCAATGTATTTCACTAATGCTAACTGTAAGCATGCTATGGTTAACATGTTAGCATAGCCGTCTGCTGTTAGCATGCTTTTTTTTCAGCTAATTTTGCTCGTATTTTGTGTTACTTGACGCTATCTGGCCAGCGTGCTAATTGTTAGCATCCCAGTTCACCTTTGGCTCTTCAATGTTCACAGGACATTTCTACTGAAATAGCTTTTTCTAGTTCCTTGAAAAAAATAAAAATAAAAATAAATATATATATATATATATATATATATATATATATATATATATATATATATATATATATATATATATATATATATATATATATATATATATATATATATATATATATGCAGGGGCGTCCATGAAAAAGACGGCGCTTAGATGGCAGCATATGTTGTTCCAAAAGCTGTATGTACCTTTCAGCATTAATGGTGCCTTCACAGATGTGTAAGTTACCCATGTCTTGACCACTAATACACCCCCATACCATCACACAAGCTGCCTTTTACACTTTCACCCTAGAACATGTCTTGACCACTAATACACCCCCATACCATCACACAAGCTGCCTTTTACACTTTGCGTGGATAACAGTCTGGATGGTTCGCTTCCCCTTTGGTCAGGAGGACACGATGTCGAATATTTTTAAAAACAATTTGAAATGTGGACTCGTCAGACCACAGAACACTTTTCCACTTTGCATGAGTCCATCTTAGATGATCTCGGGCCCAGAGAAGCCGGCGGCATTTCTGGGTGTTGTTGATAAATGGCTGTGGCTTTGCATAGTAGAGCTTTAACTTGCACTTACAGATGTAGCGACCAACTGTATTTAGTGACAGTGGTTTTCTGAAGTGTTCCTGAGCCCATGTGGTGATATCCTTTACACACTGATGTCGCTTGTTGATACAGTACAGCCTGAGGGATGGAAGGTCACGGTCATTCAATGTTGGTTTCCGGCCATGCTGCTTACCTGGAGTGATTTCTCCACATTCTCTGAACCTTTTGATGATATTATGGAGCGTAGATGTTGAAATCCCTACATTTCTGGCAATTGCACTTTGAGAAAGGTTGTTCTTAAACTGTTTGACTATTTGCTCACGCAGTTGTGGACAAAGTGGTGTACCTCGCCCCATCCTTTCTTG
>NC_084757.1:39709867-39729867 GCF_033978785.1 Entelurus aequoreus
GTCAAAGTGACACTAACTAACTAGTCTCCATGCAGGGTTTTGTCAAAGTGACACTAACTAACTAGTCTCCTGTCCTCCGTGCAGGGTTTTGTCAAAGTGACACTAACTAACTAGTCTCCTGTCCTCCATGCAGGGTTTTGTCAAAGTGACACTAACTAACTAGTCTCCTGTCCTCCATGCAGGGTTTTGTCAAAGTGACACTAACTAACTAGTCTCCTGTCCTCCATGCAGGGTTTTGTCAAAGTGACACTAACTAACTAGTCTCCTGTCCTCCATGCAGGGTTTTGTCAAAGTGACACTAACTAACTAGTCTCCTGTCCTCCATGCAGGGTTTTGTCAAAGTGACACTAACTAACTAGTCTCCTGTCCTCCATGCAGGGTTTTGTCAAAGTGACACTAACTAACTAGTCTCCTGTCCTCCATGCAGGGTTTTGTCAAAGTGACACTAACTAACTAGTCTCCTGTCCTCCATGCAGGGTTTTGTCAAAGTGACACTAACTAACTAGTCTCCTGTCCTCCATGCAGGGTTTTGTCAAAGTGACACTAACTAACTAGTCTCCTGTCCTCCATGCAGGGTTTTGTCAAAGTGACACTAACTAACTAGTCTCCTGTCCTCCATGCAGGGTTTTGTCAAAGTGACACTAACTAACTAGTCTCCTGTCCTCCATGCAGGGTTTTGTCAAAGTGACACTAACTAACTAGTCTCCTGTCCTCCATGCAGGGTTTTGTCAAAGTGACACTAACTAACTAGTCTCCTGTCCTCCATGCAGGGTTTTGTCAAAGTGACACTAACTAACTAGTCTCCTGTCCTCCATGCAGGGTTTTGTCAAAGTGACACTAATTAACTTGTTTCCTGTCCTCCATGCAGGCTTTTGTCAAAGTGACACTAACTAACGTGTCTCCTGTTCTCCATGCAGGGTTTTGTCAAAGTGGTGAAGAACAAGGCCTACTTCAAGAGATATCAGGTCAAGTTCCGCAGGAGGAGAGGTAAAATCATCAGCCACGGAGCTCCCGCCATTCACGGCGTAAACTATTGTTTGTGCTTCTCCTAGAGGGGAAAACGGACTACTTTGCCCGCAAGCGCCTGGTGGTCCAAGATAAGAACAAGTACAACACACCCAAGTACCGCATGATCGTCCGCTTCACCAACAGGGACATCATCTGCCAGGTGAGCGCCGGTGTTGCCATGGAGACGGCTTAAATGTGTAGCCGTCCACAGCGATCACCCTAAAAAAAACCTTTCTTGTCATGTTGCAGGTTGCCTATGCCAAGATTGAGGGCGACATGATCGTGTGCGCCGCCTACTCGCACGAGCTGCCCAAATACGGCATCTCCGTGGGCCTGACCAACTATGCGGCGGCCTACTGCACCGGTTTGCTGATGGCTCGCAGAGTACGTATTGAGTCGGCTTTGAATGCCACGTACCCCAGCTTATGAAGTTCTGCAACGTCGACTTTTGTTAGCGTCCCTTGTTGAGACTGTACAGTTTGCAATTAGCCTTGCAGGTGTCTGGTAGCAAGGCTAATTGCAAACTGTACAGTCTCAACAAGGGATGCTAACAGAAGTCAACGTGTCTGGTAGCGGGCAGCACAGTGGAACAGGGGTTAGTGCATGTGCCTCACAATACGAAGGTCCTGAGTAGTCCTGAGTTCAATCCCGGGCTCGGGATCTTCCTGTGTGGAGTTTGCATGTTCTCCCCGTGACTGCGTGGGTTCTCTCCGGCTTCCTCCCACCTCCAAAGACATGCACCTGAAGATAGGTTGATTGGCAACACTAAATGGTCCCTAGTGTGTGAATGTGTGTTGGCCCTGTGATGAGGTGGCGACTTGTCCAGGGTGTACCCCGCCTTCCGCCCCAATGCAGCTGAGATAGGCTCCAGCACCCCCCGCGACCCCAAAAGGGACAAGCGGTAGAAAATGGATGGATGGGTGTCTGGTAGCAATTTAGCAGACGTCCCTCGTTAGTTGCTGCTTTTCACATTGCTCATGTCAACAGCTTACCAGTGACGAGATGCTATAGATGAGGCAGGGGTCAAAAACAAGGTGCATCAAATAGTTGAATTATTAAAATGATTATCATATATTTGATTTATAACATTAAAAATCAACAAGTAAATAGGTATGATCAAATTAATATTAATTTCACAGATTCCTGAGCCATTTGGTGAGATGAGCGGTCATGTGATCCTAGACGTGCATGTGGGAACTCGGGCTGGAACTAATGACTATTTTTATAGTCGACTAGTCATCTCAACTATTACTCTGATTAGAAAGTGTACATGTATTCAGTGCCTCTAATTTAGCCAGCAACTTTTGAATTTAGCTTGAGATATTTTTAGGCTAAGAAAGGATTATACTGTAACTAAGCTGCTCATTAGGCTGCTACAAACATTTTTAAACTGTTGTCCATTTAAAAGTAAAGACAAGGGAAGTGCAAAATAAAACAATTATATTTTTTATTTAAAAAAAGAAAGTTAAGATAGCAATAACACAATATAATGACAAAACTATCTTGCTCAAAAGAGAAGCATTTTGTGATGTTTAAAAGGCTGCACACTGATATATTAACTCCTCTACACTTAGTGCATATCTTTGTGTCATTGATTAACATTTTAGCTATCTAATAGATTGTATCATTAATATTAGGATATTGGTGCCTAATGTTCAGCGTGTTGTGCTTTTTTCATTGCATTGCAAAATGACACTCCTTTAAAAAGTATTTGAATTGATTTAGACAAAGTTTAGCTGGTTGACTTTGGCTAAAATGATAGTTAAATCTATTTTTCCCACAACTTTGTCTCACACTTGCTGGCCGTCTAACAAGGTAGAAGCTAACATTCTTCCTGAGTTAAGAGCAATCCTCCAGATGTCCGACATTCCTTTTAATGCTCCCGTATCACAGATAGTGTCATAAAAACAATATATGCTTTTCAAAATGAGCAAGGTGTTCATATTTTTAACAAGAATCGGAGGAAATATTCCCACACCCGCGATGTTGGTGCGAATGGTGGCTGAGGCTGGCTTTCTCCTCTCAAACACTAGTATGACATCACCACTTTGTCTGACATCTTTTATGGTTTACCAATTGTTACATCCCTAGTGGGAACCAAAGTTCCCTTCAACAACAGCATTAATCATGGCAGAGTTGATGAGAGACTACTATGGGACAAATGATGATCCAGAAACGTATATTTTGAATATAAGGAGGGTGATCTCCCAAGTTTTAGAAGCTGTGTGCTATACAGAGGCAGCTTTAGTCAAACACTAAGCATCATGTAACAGTATTGCTAAGTGCTAAGCAAGATATAGAAACATAATAAAACAATCACTTACTGTACAATGTCTACTCTCACTGGGATGCTGACTGGTGGGATGTTTGTCGTCCCGTTTAGACAAAGAATGAATCATAATCCTCATGAAGTTAAAGAAGAAGGTTGCTGCTCAGCTTCTTTGTCTTTCTCCTCATCTCTGTGCATACGTTGGATGTCAAAGTTGACCAACTTCTCAGTTAGTCCACAACTTTCTACTAGAGACATGATTTATAATCTAGAAATAACTAACTACTCAGGAGAAGCAGCATAATGTCATTACAGCAGCCAGTTAGTTTTGGGATCAGTGCGCCTCTAAAAAATAGTCTTGGTATAGTTGATTGATACAAATGGAGTATTGTTGGTGGTTTTGGATAGTTATTGACAGATTTATGTGCAGAATAGAGGATTCCTGTTGACTCCAGAGTTAGAAAGCATCAAAAATAAATGTGTTGTCTTACGTACAGTAGATGTTGTGAATGATGGACATCTCCTTCCAATGAATGCAAATGTCCAGTATCATTGATGTAGGGACTATGAGCAGAGTGCAGACCACCTTGCACCGTGATCTTTTGCCAAAGGAATATTCCAAATGGCCGGCAGGCATTGTGGCATGATATTCTTGCATGTTTTGCAGATTGGAAATATAATTAGATGTGATCCAATGAAACACCCTTCAGCATATCATTTATGAAGAGCATCTATTTTTCCATTAATCTGGCACTTAAACCCGTAAGCAGAAGTCCTGCTTAGTGACCAACAACAAGAAATAAGACTTAATGTAGGTCAGTAACATGAATGAAGGTTTTTGTCAAATTAAAAGCATGATGTGGTGATGGACGTTTGGCACCTGGTATTATTATTATTAGGTATGCCCAATATTTTATGCCCCCAGCGTTCTCATGTGCAGCTTTGTGAAAAGTGTACAGCAATGTCTTGTTTATTTCTATTGTTTCTGGACATGATTGCCAGAGGAATCATTTATTATAAATCCTATATTGGATTTGACTTTTATTGCCAGGTACGTTTACACATATGAGGAATTTGTATTGGTGCAAAAACAGCTAACATGAGAAAAAGCCAGAATTTAAATATGTAGGACATAAAAAACATGTGGACGACCTAAAGGCCTTTTTCAACAGGAGAACCCTCTAGTGATGAAAGACCCTAACGTCACTTTGACACTCTTTCATCAATGTACTCATGCTGCTGAGGCTCAGCCAATCCCTGGCCACGATACTGAACAGCTTGCTATAAATTGCTTTGGTCTCATTTACTGGCCAATACTACTGTGGTATTTGTATTTATAGTTAATTTGTATGCTTCAAATTGCTTACTTAAGCTCAAAAATGTTGTAGATTAAGCTTTAAAAAAACTAATGTGGTGAACCTGCGATATTTGAAGTGCAATGTGACAAACCTGTATTTCAGTTTAACACCAATAACAAGACCTATACCAACGATCCATAACTAAACCTTTTTTTAAATGAATATTGACTACTATTAGGAACTATACATTTTTCATGTAAAGTTCAAGGGTATCCAAAGTGCAGACCGGTAGCCAATTTAGCCCTGCGGCCTGATCATTAAAATTAAATGAATTCATTATCAAGATCTTTGTAATGCTGTCAAGCTCTACATTTTTAAAATCAGATGAATCATACCTTTGAATTTGGATTAATCACAATTATGCTTGCATGGTTTCAATTAAGTTAAAGACCCCAACGCTTGGTCACAAAAGCAATGTTATAGTTGGAAGGAATAGCAAAACAGATCTCAGTACATACACATAATTAATCCAATATTTGTTGTTGTAAAAGATCACTTATTTTTGAAAGCCCTACTTATTCATTTGTCACGGAAAACAAAAAGCTCATGTGTCGATAGCTTAGCATTGGTTTAGCATCTTTAATGTGGAAATTTAAACACACCTGGTCTTGTTAGTACCAATAAGGTTTGCAGCCGTGCCTCTATAGTACCTACTATTGATGACCATCCATGTGGGTCTGCTACTCTTTTTGAACATTAAGACCAAAAGCAAATTGTCCCTCAGACTTTTATTGTGCTTGCTGTCGCACGTCCTCAGCTTCTGAACAAGTTTGGTCTGGACAAAGTGTACGAAGGACAGGTGGAGGTGACCGGCGACGAGTTCAACGTGGAAAGCGTGGACGGGCAGCCGGGTGCGTTCACCTGCTACCTGGATGCCGGGATGGCCAGAACCACCACGGGCAACAAGGTGTTTGGAGCCCTGAAAGGTGCTGTGGACGGAGGCTTGAGCATCCCTCACAGGTCAGCAGCTCCTGTAGTTTTGCTAACAAGAACATTTCTTTGTGAACACTTTTTGTTTCTAGTCCATTCCCTGGGGAGTTGGAAAGTAGGACAGCGGAGTGTGACTCATGACTGTCAGCTCTGCAGCACCACAATATTCCTTCCCAAATCTCCTTTTGAAACCTTTCAAGTGGGCCCAAATTGAAAAATAATCTGGACACAATATCACAAAATAGTCTCTAGTGACCCACTTTCTAGTCTGTATGACTAATGACTTGGACTATGCCTACCCTCACCTGCACAGAGCACACATTGCCATGTGCACTAACTTGTTTTGTTGATATATTGAAATATATGTGCACTGTTACTTAAAGCCTGAACACAGTGTTTCAGTCCATATTGACAATTATTCATATTATGACCTTTTATTTGAAATGAACTTCCTGTGATTATAATCCCTCAGCTATCAAGGTAGAAAGGAAGTGTCAACACAAGCATGGAACACACTGAATGTCAACTAAATAGTCAAATCACATTAAACACTTAATAAGATCTTAAAAATAAGGAATATGTAAGAAATGCTTCATAAAGTAGGCAATATCTGAAGAGGATGGCAAACAGCATGGTGTACTCGGCATGTGACCAATACAACTTGAAGTGTAAGAAAATAGTGCAAAGTGTGAAAATGTCAACATAGAAACCTGAGAACTATTTTCTGCAGGTTTAGTGGCAGGAAGTTACAGCTGTGCTCTAAAGAGTGAGCTAAGGTGAAGTGGTATTAGTGCTCTTGCCTTGCATCATGTACAGACCACAATGGTCTGACTACGGTCCCTTTTAAAAAATGTAAAAACTGTCCAGGTGACTTTTCCTCTTTTGTCCACAATTTCTCCATTTGGACTTTGTCTTCTCACTCCATAGAAAGAATCAAGCAAACGTGATAGTTGATACTGTCACCTGATTGGCTGTTAGCGTGTCACTTCCTGCGTTGCTAAGTTACCATAGAGCGAGTGTCTTTGTTCATGCAACCAACCTTGCTTCCATGCTTCACCTTTCTTCCCACCAAAAAAGAAAAAAGTGATGAATTTAATCAAACACATTTTTTATTGATGTGGATAACGTGTCTCAGCCCTATTATCTGTCAATCAACAGTGAGGCTTATCTTTGATTCTGCTCTTGTGTGTACTTAATGTTTAAGCTCTTCTGTAAATTGGACCTTTACAGAAATAAACACCAAAGTAGTTTGTATGGAGCTGTTTGGTGTGCATGTTAGCAAAGTGGACTTTATTCAGTACAGTTTGCAGTAGAAAGTGTTATGTTAGTGACAACATGAGCACAATAGTTGTATATGTTATAAAGTCATGCCTGAGTATGTGAGGCTGTTAACTTGCATTGACTATTTGATTAGTTTCATGCACTGTAAATGTATGCAACGTGTCTCAGTGCATCACACTTTTTCAACATTTTGTTCACAGCCCTATTCCAAAATGAATACCTTTTATTTTTGTCCTCAAAATTCTACACACAATACTCCATGACAATGTGAAATATTTAGTGCTCTGCCGTGCACTGTCGAGTGTGCGACCTTATATATATAGACAGGTGTGTACATCTCCAAATCATGTCCAACAGACAAGTTACCACAGGTGGACTCCATTGAAGCTATAGGAACATCTCAAGGACGATCATGTGAAACAGGATGCACCTGAGCTCACTTTTGGGCTGTAAATACTTATGTACGTGTGAGTTCTTGTATTTAGTTTTGACTACATTGTCATGGGGTATTGTGTGTAGAATTTTGAGGACAAAAATGAACTTATTCCATTTTGGGATAAGGCTGTGGAAAAAGTGAAGCGCTGTTTCCAGATGTAAGCGTGGAGGGCTGTACAGTAAATATATCTAAGCATTATGTTTCCTTCCTCAGCACCAAGCGCTTCCCAGGGTATGACGGTGAGAGCAAAGAGTTCAACGCCGAGGTTCACCGCAAACACATCCTGGGCATCAACGTGTCTGAGTACATGAGCCTCCTGCTGGAGGACGACGAGGAAGCCTACAAGAAGCAGTTCTCCCGCTTCATCAAGAACGGAGTGACTCCTGAATCGGTATGTGCTCCGGTCTCTGCTCCACACCCAAAGTCCACAACTTGGTCAGGATGTGACTCCTTCTCTTTCAGATTGAGGAAATGTACAAAAAGGCTCATGCCGGCATTCGCGAGAACCCAGTCCATGAAAAGAAACCTCCCAGAGAGGTCAAGAAGAAGAGGTGAGCACACGTACACACTGGGCCCACATTCAATTAACCCAGGATTCATTCAAACAAAGTCTTAAGTTACCATGTGCATGCTTCAGGAGCATGAAGTCAATTAAGTGAGGGAAATTAACATGAAGTCTAAGTTACCATGTGTATGCTTCAGGAGCATGAAGTCAATTAAGTGAGGTAAATGAACATGAAGTCTAAGTTACCATGTGCATGCTTCAGGAGCATGAAGTCAATTAAGTGAGGGTAAATGAACATGAAGTCTTAAGTTACCATGTGTATGCTTCAGGAGCATGAAGTCAATTAAGTGAGGTAAATGAACATGAAGTCTAAGTTACCATGTGCATGCTTCAGGAGCATGAAGTCAATTAAGTGAGGGTAAATGAACATGAAGTCTAAGTCACCATGTGCATGCTTCAGGAGCATGAAGTCAATTAAGTGAGGTAAATGAACATGAAGTCTAAGTTACCATGTGCATGCTTCAGGAGCATGAAGTCAATTAAGTGAGGTAAATGAACATGAAGTCTAAGTTACCATGTGCATGCTTCAGGAGCATGAAGTCAATTGAGTGAGGGAAATGAACATGAAGTCTTAAGTTACCATGTGTATGCTTCAGGAGCATGAAGTCAATTAAGTGAGGTAAATGAACATGAAGTCTAAGTTACCATGTGCATGCTTCAGGAGCATGAAGTCAATTGAGTGAGGGAAATGAACATGAAGTCTAAGTTACCATGTGCATGCTTCAGGAGCATGAAGTCAATTGAGGGTAAATGAACATGAAGTTACCAGCGTGACTAAGTCACCATGTGCATGCTTCAGGAGCATTAGGGGCGGCATGGTGTAGTGGGTAGAGCGGCCGTGCCAGAAACCTGAGTGTTGCCGGTTTGCTCCCCGCCTCTAGACATCCAAATCGCTGCCGTTGTGTCCTTGGGCAGGACACTTCACCCTTGCCCCCCCGTGCCGCTCACACTGGTGAATGAATGATAGGTGGTGGTCAGAGGGGCCGTAGGTGCAGATAGGTGGTGGTCGGAGGGGCCGTAGGTGCAGATAGGTGGTGGTCGGAGGGGCCGTAGGTGCAGATAGGTGGTGGTCGGAGGGGCCGTAGGTGCAGATAGGTGGTGGTCGGAGGGGCCGTAGGTGCAGATAGGTGGTGGTCGGAGGGGCCGTAGGTGCAGATAGGTGGTGGTCGGAGGGGCCGTAGGTGCAAACTGGCAGCCTCGCTTCTGTCAGTCTACCTCAGGGCAGCTGTGGCTATAAATGTAGCTTACCACCACCAGGTGTGAATGAATGATGGGTTGTCACTTCTCTGTGAAGTGCTTTGAGTATCTAATAGAAAAGCAGGATATAAAATCTAATCCATTATTATTATTATTAAGTGAGTGTACATGAGCATGAAGTCTGAAGTTACCAGCATGAATAAGTCCTGTCAACAGGAAGTGACTCACCTGACGTCACAAACTGGAAATAAAACTGATCACCCTTTACAACTAAAAATACAAAATAAACATACTTAAACACACACAATAATAATATGGCTCTTATCAATATTTCATGTTACCTCTGCCAAGTAAGTCTATTGTGTATATTCATTGTAGTTATTAAAAAAACAACCTGGTTAATAACATTGTAGTACATTCAACAAAACCATTATGTGATGATTAAGTTTTGCTTGTGTATATTTCAGGCTCCCCCACCCCATTTAACACCTTTTATTGCTTTTTGCTTGTGATTATTTTGCTTGCAGTATTTTTTGTTGTATTTACCTTGGTAATTAAAAGTTTGCATTTTAATTCCAATGTTAAAATATGAGAAATGAGTTATTTGAATGGTATACTTGCATTATTATACATTTTCATTACATCACTGGTTAATTTGCTCACAAAAAATGTCATCGGCAATAGTATTAATAGGTCAATATATCGTGCAGTGAAATGTATCGGCCCAGGCTTACACACACACACACACACACACACACACACACACACACACACACACACACACACACACACACACACACACACACACACGTCCTAAAAAAGAAAAGCACTTTTGATGTTCCTCCTGATGCTGATGTGTTTTTGTGACACAGGTGGAACCGTGCCAAGCTGTCTCTGGCCCAGAGGAAAGACCGCGTGGCCCAGAAGAAGGCCAGCTTCCTGCGGGCTCAGCAGAAGGAGGAAGCGGAGTGAGGACTCGCTCTGCTCCTTTGCAGAAATTTTGTTCTAATAAATTTATGGAAAACACTGAAACATGTCCTGCTTTGATGGCCTGTGAGCAGCAGCTGTAAGTTCTGCTTCTACTCACCATATCATGTCTGAAAGGTACAACCCCAACCCAGGAAAGTGTGGGATCTGGTTAGGAGTCTTTGGTGTGGGAGATCTTCTTCCAAAGTAGCGTCTTGAGGTTGTTGAGGACCAGTGAGTGTTCGATCTCCGTGTGCTCGGCCAAGCCTCGGAGCGCCATGCAGGCGTACAGCTGCTTCTCCAGCTCCTGGCGGATGTCGGGCGGCGCCCCCCGCAGGACGTAGTCCTTGAGGGTGTGGCAGGCTTTGGCCAAGTTGGGCTTGGTGACCTCGGTGGTGCAGCGGTGCTTGGTGAGGTCACAGGAAGTGAGGCAGTCCACGCCGTAGAGGCAGTCGCCGTCGGCGTCGCACCGCTGCTGCCTGATGGCCTCCTGGAAGGCGGCTTCGGGGACCACGTACTGCGCGTCCACCACCTTCAGGTCGTGGCGCTTGGTGTAGCCCAAGCTGGCGGCGCTCAGGTCGCACATGAGGAAGCTGCCGAAAGTGCCGTGGAAAAGGTCTTCCACCAGCTCCAGCAGCCCCATGGAGATCTTGGCCCTGTGCGGCCAGGCCGGCGTGAACCACTGGTCCAGACTGCGCCGCACACCCGCCGGCATCCACACCTCCAGGACCCAGGGCAGGCCGTAGAGGGGAGCGTGAGGCACCTTCTCCATCATGTACAGGTCTCCACAGAAGCCCAGCACCTTGGGCATGTGGCCCCGGTCCTGCAGGGCCAGTGCCAGCAGGAACTCGTTGAGCTGCAGCAACGCCCAGGAGGACCGCGCCTCGGCCAGCGAGATGTGGCCGTCCCTGTTGGCGTCGGCCGCCGCCAAGGCCCGCCTGGCCAGCTCGCCCAGGTTGGCCTGCTCGCCGCCCACTTTGGCCTGTGAAGAAAGGTGTGCTCTTGTCAAACACGCTCGCTTGGTTGAAGAAGATCCTCACCTTTAGGTGGGTGAGGACCATCTCCCGGAACCTCTCCACCGACGTTCCTTTGGTGGGCTTGTCGAAGGCGGCGGCTTCCTTCCTGGGCTCCGTGTCGCTTCCCAAATCGTAACGAGGAGCCTCGTCCATCTGGCACTTGATGAGCCCCTCCAAGTCTCCCCAGGTGCCCGAGTACACCTGGAAACAGCAAGAACTGCCCACTCCTCTGGTACTGTTCCTCTATCAGCCTTGACTTGTGCTACAGTTTGTCCATTCAAAGGAATGCACCGTAATAACAACCAGAAACTGGCAGCTTAGTCACCAAAATGTTACTGTAAAAGTGTTTTTTAAAAAACATATTAGGTTAAATGGAAAAACAGTACCACTGTTTTTTTTGAACAATTAGTCACCAGAATTGTATTGTTAAAAAAATGTTTGTTTTTTAAATTCTACAACAAATTAGGTAAATTGAAAAACTACCACTGTTTATTTAATGGTAAAAAAAACAGACTACTTAGTCGCCAACATTTTACTGTAAAATGTTGTTTTGTACATTGAAAAACTGTATCGCTGTTCATGTTTTTTTAAATTTCTGGCAACTAATCTGCCAGGTTTTTAGCCCAAAAAATAATTTGGCAGTGTTTTTTTTACAGTAACACAGCATAAAAACAACCTTGGATTGTATAGTAAATACTTTACGATAAAACATCCTGTTTTTTTATTTACAATATTATGATAAATGGAACATTACCACTGATGTGTTTTTACGGAAAGTTATTTTACAGTAAAATGTAGTTTTTTTTTTACAGCATATTACTGTAAATTGAAACTACCACTGTTTTTTACAGTAAAATGTTAACCAAGCTGCCAGTTTCTTACTGTAAAAGAAAAGTGCTGTTTTTCCATTTACAGTAGATTATACAGAAAAAAATCTGCTTTGGTTTTATTTTAAAAAAATCACAAAAGTGCCAAAAATGGAATATGAAATGGTGAGAAAGTCTTCAGTTAGATATGAAAGTCAAATTGCCAAGTTCTAAAGTGGAGCTGATCAAATACGAAGTATTATAATAATACATCTTTACTATTTAAGTCTCCACCCCTTTTGAAAAACTAAGCCATGCGCTCGTTTCTAACTTTCATTGAGGGTCTTTGAACGCACCACAGTTAAATGCAAAACTCCTGCCACAAATAGATTTGATTATATTTCTGTCTTTGACATAGTTCCCCTCATTCAATGATGAATATTACTTTCATTCATTTAAAATGAACATTTATGAGCTTATTTTATTCAATAAAGTTTTAAATAGTGTTTTGCACAGGGATTTCTGGCTTTGACCACAAGCCAAAAAAGTTCATGTGTAATTCAGCCCCATCCCCACTAGATGGAGCAACAACACCAGTTTGGGACAATGATGGGTGGGCTACATTGTGGTTATCTACAGCTCTTAATTCAAATGAAAATACATGCATTGGGATAATTTGAATGAACTTTGACCTGAAGGTGTATGAATTGTGTGATGTATATCTTTGACGCACTTTGTTTGCGACGAAGGGTCAAGGGGTGAAGTAAAGAAGCACACCTGGTTGTCGGCCTGAGTGGAGAGACACCTGGCCAGGTACAAGGTGTCCTTCTCACACAGGCTGCTGCAGGCTGAGCCGTCCACCACACCTTTCCTGTACTTGCTGCACTGGAGACAGGAAGCATGCTGAGGTAAGGATGCTAATCTTCTTGCTAAATCTACGGTCTTTACCATGGACTTAGTGCACTGGTGTCCCCGGCACAGCTCCGTGTAGGAGGAGTACTCCACGTAGACCACCCAGCTGCCCACAAAGACCACCAGCCAGGAGAAGAACAGGTACTTCATGTGCATGTAGGACACTCGGGCCTGTGATGGATGCATGAACCAAAAGTCAGTTATTTCTACAGCTTGTCTCCATGAACTGCTTCAATGACTCACACCTTCTAGTGAATGTAGTCACTTCTGCACTTCTCACCACTAATGCTTTTAAATAGGCTGAAATACCCAAAAGAGGACACATATATGCGTGCCAAGGCCGGGACTAGGTGACAATTTGCCAACGATACTCCAACTTGCTTTATAAATAATATATTTATTTCAATAAAGCATTTTTTCTCCTCTGTTGACAGCAGTGTTAGCGCTAGGAATGTTCAAAATGGGGTCCCTTGGACCCCCATCAAGTCATAAAAATGGGTTCTCGTATGCATGATCCTGTTATATCTCACATTCTATATTGTGTTTTGGAAAAAGGTTGTCATAAACGTTACTTCATTAAAAATAATAATAAAAAAGAAAACACATATGTAAATGTATTCAGTTATAAACATTCATTTACTTTCTTCTTTTCTTCATGGATCTAAACTTTACGGCTGCTGCTAGTTTTTTATATGTTTTTATTGAATAAGTTGTAGGTGTATTTATTTCAGTATAAAAGTGTTTTGCTTGGGTGATAATGGTGTGCCAGGGCATACATACTGTACATTTTATATTTAAACCTCTGGAGTCTACATCAACTTCACATCTATCCTCATTTCAAAATGTTTTAGGTTTTTTATGTTGTTTTTTGGTTTGTTTGTTTTCCGCCCTTTTTTGTCAAACAAAACTATGTTTTTAATGGCAAACGCACAAAATATGCAAAATCTTCCAGCTAAAATATTTTTGTTAGTGTAATATTTGATGTGAAGTCATGGGAACCTTGGATAGGTCAATAATTCATAATAACATTGATTTTGATTCAATATTATGTTTTGAGCAATGACAGTTTGAAAGAAAAAAAACCAGCTTTGTTTTATTAGTCAACATTTGAGGAGAGAACTCGATTTTAAAATTCAGATGAGAAATTCCACCATGAAAAGTTTTGGCGTTTCCATCACAGGTGTCAAACAATCTGAGCCAAGTACATAAGCAAAGTCCGAGCATCAATGTTTTTAAAAGAATGTACACAAATATATTGTTGACAGCACTAAGTTTGTATGTGTGTGTATATGTATACTATGTATACATGCTGTTGTGTCACATTCATAGTTACTTGTTAGATGTATGTTGTAGATATATATATATATATATGTATATGTATATATATATGTATATGTATTTACATAACATTTTTATATACTATTATTATTATTATTATTATTATTATTAAACATACAGTAAGTAATATGAGGGGTGGGAGTACATAAGTTTTTACTTCTTCTCACTCCTTTTCGGATATGTTTACATTGTTTATTTTCATTTCTTGTTTCTTTTTGCTTTTTATTATTACTATTATTATTATCATTATTATTATTTTTTTTGTTATTCATTCTTGAAAGGCTTTTTTGTTGTTTTTTGCAAAATTTGTTTGTTTTTGTTTTGTCTACATATTCTAAATAAGCATGAAAGAAAGAAAGAACATTGCAACTTTTTCTAAATGACATTTAACCTTCAAAGTCCTACTGAAAGCCACTACTACCGACCACGCAGTCTGATAGTTTATACATCAATGATGACATCTTAACATTGCAACACATGCCAATACGGCCGGGTTAGATTACTAAAGTGACATTTGACATTTCCCGCGAAATATCCTGCTGAAAACGTCTCGGTATGATGACGCCTGCGCGTGACGTCAGGGATTGTAGCGGACATTTTGGGACAACATGGTGGCCAGCTATTAAGTCGTCTGTTTTCACCACATAATTCCACAGTATTGTGGACATCTGTGTTGGTGAATCTTTTGCAATTTGTTCAATGAACAATGAAGACAGCAAAGAAGAAAGCTGTAGGCCTTCATGTACAAGGACAATTACAGCTGCTCTGTGTTAAACTGCCTCACACACTCCAGTTTTGAAGCTCTACTGGTGAAAGTGGGCTTGTCTGACACCTTCCTGGTTCTGACCATCTACCGCCCAACGGACAGCAAGTTTTTCAAGGAGAGCAAGAATTTTATAACTCAATTCTCAGACCTCCTCAGTAAAATAATCCCCAGCCATGATAGAGTGTTGATCTTGGGAGATTTCAACATCCACGTTGATAATCCCACACGGGGCTTTGAATGTGAATTTATGGACCTGATAGACTCTTTTGGTCTCACCCAACACGTTTCCGTCCCAACCCATAAAAAAGGTCACACCCTAGATCTTGTCCTCTCTGTCAATCTCCCTGTCAGCAATATGGAAACAATGTCAGCCCACACAGACTGTGACCATTATGCTGTGGTGTTTCAAACCTCCCTGTCTCCTCCCTCCACTAACACCCAATGTCCTGCACGCCTCTCACGGTTTATCAACGCCCAGACACCTGCTAAGTTTTCCTCTGCTTTTGCTGCCGCCCAAAACATCAGGGCAGGTGAGATGCTGTCATCAGACCCAGAGGAGCTTACGTCCGTGTTCAACTCCACCTGCCTTTCTGTTCTGGACTCTATTGCCCCTCTCAAGTTGAAAAAGCCCAAACCCAAGACCATGGCTTGGCTCAATGAGACCACCAGAGCAGAGAGGAGAGCATGGAGACAGGCGGAGCGGAGGTGGAAGAAAGATGGTCTGCAGGTCTCTCTTGAGATACTGAGGGACAGACAGAAGAGCTACCACCGGGTGGTTAAAGCTGAGAGAGACAAGTTCTTTGCCAGTCTCATTGCAAATGCTCCAAACTCCAGAATTCTATTCAAAACCATCAATTCTGTGGTGTCCCCCCCCACCACTGTTATCCAGGATGCATCCCCTACAAAGTGTGAAGAGTTTCTGTTGTTTTTCTCAGATAAAGTAAACACCATCAGAAGTAACATCCCACCTCCCACCCGGGACTTAGCTCGTACTCTGAGTTGCTCATCCACTTTCTCCATGTTCAGCCCCATCTCCCTTTCATCCCTCTCTAAGATGGCCGCCGCCTTGAGACCCGCCACATCCCCTCAGGACCCCGTCCCTGCCCTCCTCCTTAAGGAGGTTTTTGATGCAGTAGGTCCCCACATCCTGTCCATCATCAACTGTTCCCTGGCCACAGGTATAGTCCCATCATGCCTAAAAGAAGCAGTAGTCCAACCCCTTCTTAAGAAAGCCAACCTAGATCCCACTCACCCCAGCAACTACAGACCCATCTCAAAATTACCATTTCTGTCTAAACTGTTAGAAAAGGCCATCCTCAGTCAGCTGCAGCCCTATCTCCAACACAACAACATACTGGAAAAATTTCAGTCCGGATTTAGGGCCGGCCACAGCACTGAGTCCGCCCTCTTGAAGGTATTAAACGACCTTCTCCTCATCACTGACTCTGGGAAATGTGCTGCACTGGTTCTCCTGGACCTCAGTGCAGCGTTCGATACTATAGACCATACTGATCTCCTGGACCGCCTCCAACATGGGGTCGGCATCACCAACACAGCCCTGTCCTGGTTTACGTCATACCTCAACAACAGAACCTTCTCTGTGAACATAGCAAACCATTCCTCCCGCTGTGTCAACCTCACCTGTGGGGTCCCCCAGGGCTCAATACTGGGTCCCATCCTGTTCTCCATCTACATGCTCCCCCTCAGCCAAGTCATTCATCGCCATAAAATTTCCTTTCACTGCTACGCTGATGATACTCAAATCTATCTTCCACTCAAGACAGATGATCCCTCTGGGCTGGACCTTTTGAAAGACTGCTTGCGGGACATAAAGGAGTGGATGTCACAAAGCTTCCTGCCGCTCAATGACACCAAGAGTGAAATTCTTCTGTTTGGCAACTCCACCTCGGTCAGTCAGATCAGAAAGAATTTGGGAAGTTTGGCCACTCTTGAAAAACCCCATGTCAAAAACCTCGGGGTCATATTCGACCCAGACCTCAAGTTTGACAAACAAGTGAAATCTGTGGTGAAATCCTGTTTTTTCCAACTACGCACCATAGCCAAGATCAAGTCTTTCCTCTCCCCCAGTGACCCACGGAGGGTCGTGTTAATGCTTATTTTTTCTAGACTGGACTATTGCAATGCCCTTTATGCTGGGGTCACCAACAAGACCATCCATAGCATGCAGCTAGTACAAAATGCGGCTGCCAGGCTGGTGACAGGCGCAAAAATGAGGGAACATATTTCTCCCATCCTCTCCTCCCTTCACTGGCTCCCAGTGAAGTGTAGAGTGAAATTTAAGATCGTCATGTTCGTCTTCAAAGCGCTCAATGGTCTCGCCCCAGCTTATATTAAAGATCTCCTGGACCAACCCACCAGCTCCAGGCTGGGTCGTTGCCTTAGATCAGACAACCAGATGACCCTGAAGGTCCCACGGTCAAACCTAGTGACAAGGGGAGACCGTGCTTTCTCAGTGATGGCACCTAGGTTGTGGAATAAGCTCCCCCTGAGTATTAAGTCCGCCACCACTCTGGACTCTTTTAGAGCACGGCTTAAAACTCACCTTTTTACCGCAGATGACTTTTAATCTATGTTTTCATTGTGAGTCTTAAAAGTTTAGTTTAGATTCCTTTGTGTGTCTCAGTCTCTGTTTCTGTTTTTTTGTTTCTCCAGTCGGGCTGCGCCCCGGGCTGATGTAACAGTTGGTTGGGGGGCGCATAATAAATGAAAATAACATAACATAACATAACATAGATGGGAAGCGGTGTATTAGCGGCCGGCTGCAGCAACACAAACACAGCCGGTGTTTCATTGTTTACATTCCCGAAAGATGACAGTCAAGCTTTACCATTGGCCTGTGGAGAACTGGGACAACAGAGACTCTTACCAGGAGGACTTTGAGTTGGATGCGCAGACGCGCTACCGTGAGTACGCATGCAGCTGCGGCTTCCAAACATTTGATGGCTTGCCTGTACGTGCGTGCCGCTATGTGCATGTCACGTACGTCACTTTGGGGAAATATATGTGCTGTATCAACTTTGGGGAGGTGAACGCTACTTTGGGCTGTGGGATTGAGTATTGGCGGGTTATATGGACGGGAGGGGGGAGGTGTTTGTTATGTGGGATTCATTTGTGGCATGCCCTCTAGTCCTTCACTCTCACTTTCCTCATCCACAAATCTTTCATCCTCGCTCAAATTAATGGGGAAATCGTCGCTCTCTCGATCCGAATCGCTCTCGCTGCTGGTGGCCATGATTGTAAACAATGTGCAGATGTGAGGAGCTCCACAACCTGTGACGTCACGCTACTTCTGCTGGTGGCCATGATTGTAAACAATGTGCAGATGTGAGGAGCTCCACAACCTGTGACGTCACGCTACTTCTGCTGGTGGCCATGATTGTAAACAATGTGCAGATGTGAGGAGCTCCACAACCTGTGATGTCACGCTACTTCTGCTGGTGGCCATGATTGTAAACAATGTGCAGATGTGAGGAGCTCCACAACCTGTGATGTCACGCTACTTCTGCTGGTGGCCATGATTGTAAACAATGTGCAGATGTGAGGAGCTCCACAACCTGTGATGTCACGCTACTTCTGCTGGTGGCCATGATTGTAAACAATGTGCAGATGTGAGGAGCTCCACAACCTGTGATGTCACGCTACTTCTGCTGGTGGCCATGATTGTAAACAATGTGCAGATGTGAGGAGCTCCACAAGCTGTGACGTCACGCTACTTCTGCTGGTGGCCATGATTGTAAACAATGTGTAGATGTGAGGAGCTCCACAACCTGTGATGTCACGCTACTTCTGCTGGTGGCCATGATTGTAAACAATGTGCAGATGTGAGGAGCTCCACAACCTGTGACGTCACGCTACTTCTGCTGGTGGCCATGATTGTAAACAATGTGCAGATGTGAGGAGCTCCACAACCTGTGATGTCACGCTACTTCTGCTGGTGGCCATGATTGTAAACAATGTGTAGATGTGAGGAGCTCCACAACCTGTGATGTCACGCTACTTCTGCTGGTGGCCATGATTGTAAACAATGTGCAGATGTGAGGAGCTCCACAACCTGTGATGTCACGCTACTTCTGCTGGTGGCCATGATTGTAAACAATGTGCAGATGTGAGGAGCTCCACAACCTGTGATGTCACGCTACTTCTGCTGGTGGCCATGATTGTAAACAATGTGCAGATGTGAGGAGCTCCACAACCTGTGATGTCACGCTACTTCTGCTGGTGGCCATGATTGTAAACAATGTGCAGATGTGAGGAGCTCCACAACCTGTGATGTCACGCTACTTCTGCTGGTGGCCATGATTGTAAACAATGTGCAGATGTGAGGAGCTCCACAACCTGTGACGTCACGCTACTTCTGCTGGTGGCCATGATTGTAAACAATGTGCAGATGTGAGGAGCTCCACAACCTGTGATGTCACGCTACTTCTGCTGGTGGCCATGATTGTAAACAATGTGTAGATGTGAGGAGCTCCACAACCTGTGACATCACGCTACTTCTGCTGGTGGCCATGATTGTAAACAATGTGCAGATGTGAGGAGCTCCACAACCTGTGACGTCACGCTACTTCTGCTGGTGGCCATGATTGTAAACAATGTGCAGATGTGAGGAGCTCCACAACCTGTGACGTCACGCTACTTCTGCTGGTGGCCATGATTGTAAACAATGTGCAGATGTGAGGAGCTCCACAACCTGTGACGTCACGCTACTTCTGCTGGTGGCCATGATTGTAAACAATGTGCAGATGTGAGGAGCTCCACAACCTGTGACGTCACGCTACTTCTGCTGGTGGCCATGATTGTAAACAATGTGCAGATGTGAGGAGCTCCACAACCTGTGACGTCACGCTACTTCTGCTGGTGGCCATGATTGTAAACAATGTGCAGATGTGAGGAGCTCCACAACCTGTGATGTCACGCTACTTCTGCTGGTGGCCATGATTGTAAACAATGTGCAGATGTGAGGAGCTCCACAAGCTGTGATGTCACGCTACTTCTGCTGGTGGTCATGATTGTAAACAATGTGCAGATGTGAGGAGCTCCACAACCTGTGATGTCACGCTACTTCTGCTGGTGGCCATGATTGTAAACAATGTGCAGATGTGAGGAGCTCCACAACCTGTGATGTCACGCT
>NC_084757.1:39734867-39741651 GCF_033978785.1 Entelurus aequoreus
CTCGCCTACATGCAGCTGTGATTGGATCCCTGCTGTGAGTATGCCCCGCCCTCTCGCCTACATGCAGCTGTGATTGGATAACTCCTCCCAGCCTTTTTATTCACTGATTCAATTGTCAATCGTACGTTTGTTTTGATTCCTTGTCCTCCTATTTCCCACCCCAAACCTTGCTGACCTCTGACCTCATCGATTGGCAGTAGAAGGTCAATCAGACCGTGTGCCGTGTTGCGTTCGAGAACGTGGGAAGGAACGGCAACTTTTGACAGCACGCCGCTACTATGACGACGAGCTGGCCCGCTTCCTAGCAGGGGTTGCCATGGCAACAGAGATGGGGGGGGGGGGGGGGGGGGGCTGCAGAAGGCTGACGTTTTTGAACATCAAGTCATTCCCTCGGAGGGATGATGCGTTCTTACACACACACACACACACACACACACACACACACACACACACACACCACACACACACACACACACACACACACACACACACACACACACACACACACACACACACACACGGAGTGCACGTACCTGCGTGTGAAAAGGCTTCCAGAAGAAGAAGAAGAAGAAGGTCCATGGCAGCTGAGGTCTGGCCATGGCCACGCAGAGAGCAGAGCAGAGGAGAGGCGGGCAAAGTGGAGCCGAGCTCGACATCAGACCACGCCACTGGAACCAGCTCTGGTCACATGATGCCCATCCCTGAGGACGCACCACGTGATGGAGCACCCCCGCCCACCTCCACCTCACATTCATTTATATAAATATATATAACCAGCCTCATCATGATATATTACTGTACAATATGAAGTAAAGACATTACACTGCTGAATATTTCTACTATTTTACTGTTGAATATTTCATTTGAGGAGATATAATTACAATCTAAAATCAAAGGTAATATGATCTTTATGAAATATAGTTTTTAAAAAGCTATGTGCACATATAAGCTCTATATACTAATAGACCCTGTGATGAGGTGGCGATTTGTCCAGGGTGTACCTCGCCTTCCTTGTCCAGGGTGTACCTCACCATGCTTGTCCAGGGTGTACCCCGCCATACTTGTCCAGGGTGTACCCCACCATACTTGTCCAGGGTGTACCCCACCATACTTGTCCAGGGTGTACCCCACCATACTTGTCCAGGGTGTACCCCGCCTTCCTTGTCCAGGGTGTACCCCACCATACTTGTCCAGGGTGTACCCCACCATACTTGTCCAGGGTGTACCCCGCCATACTTGTCCAGGGTGTACCCCGCCTTCCTTGTCCAGGGTGTACCCCGCCATACTTGTCCAGGGTGTACCCCGCCTTCCTTGTCCAGGGTGTACCCCGCCATACTTGTCCAGGGTGTACCTCGCCTTCCTTGTCCAGGGTGTACCCCGCCTTCCTTGTCCAGGGTGTACCCCACCATACTTGTCCAGGGTGTACCTCGCCTTCCTTGTCCAGGGTGTACCCCGCCATACTTGTCCAGGGTGTACCTCGCCTTCCTTGTCCAGGGTGTACCCCACCATACTTGTCCAGGGTGTACCTCGCCTTCCTTGTCCAGGGTGTACCCCACCATACTTGTCCAGGGTGTACCTCGCCTTCCTTGTCCAGGGTGTACCCCACCATACTTGTCCAGGGTGTACCTCGCCTTCCTTGTCCAGGGTGTACCCCGCCTTCCTTGTCCAGGGTGTACCCCGCCATACTTGTCCAGGGTGTACTCCGCCTTCCGCCCAGCTGGGATAGGCTCCAGCCCCCAAAAACATCCTGCAGTAGTGAATATTTAGAATTGCAATGACAGTAAAATAAAAGAATCCGCAAAGAATATTGATATATTACAACTCTGCTAGAGAGCATGTAATTCCGCCCTCTAGTGGCCGTGAAACGTAAGTCATGACAATAAACTCCATGATATATTACAACTCTGCTAGAGAGCATGTAATTCCGCCCTCTAGTGGCCGTGAACAGTAAGACATGACAATAAACTCCATGATATATTACAACTCTGCTAGAGAGCATGTAATTCCGCCCTCTAGTGGCCGTGAACAGTAAGACATAACAATAAACTCCATGATATATTACAACTCTGCTAGAGAGCATGTAATTCCGCCCTCTAGTGGCCGTGAAACGTAAGTCATGACAATAAACTCCATGATATATTACAACTCTGCTAGAGAGCATGTAATTCCGCCCTCTAGTGGCCGTGAACAGTAAGACATGACAATAAACTCCATGATATATAACAACTCTGCTACTCCCAAATGTACTGTACTCCCAAATGCAGGCTAGAAAATAAGATTGTTTAAAGGTTGGCGCCCTCTTGTGGTG
Organism: Entelurus aequoreus; assembly: GCF_033978785.1. Taxonomy (NCBI): domain Eukaryota; kingdom Metazoa; phylum Chordata; class Actinopteri; order Syngnathiformes; family Syngnathidae; genus Entelurus; species Entelurus aequoreus. Next base: position 39,737,176 of record NC_084757.1, read on the forward strand.
ACAAATGTGCATTATCTACTGCATGTGTTATGCTGTCAAGAAAAGAGTGCAAAGTGTGAAAATGTCAACATGTAGAAAGCTGAGAAGTATTTTGTGCAGGAAGTTACATTTCATTTACTCTCTTCTTCTTACTTAAGTATGGAACATCTTTTATTTTGTACTATAAATATTATTGCACCAAATGACTTTGATCTTATTGTGGCACATTTGCTGTACGATGTCACGTGTTTGATTTATACAGTCCTGCACTTTAGTTCCTACCTGTTGTTTCCATTTACCCCAATAGGGAACGGACAAGGGCGGAAAAGAAGAGACATGTTGTGAAGTTTCATTTCCCCTCGGGGATTAATAAAGTATTTCCGATTCTGATTTTATATATATATATATATATATATATATATATATATATATATATATATATATATATATAATATATATATATATATATATATATATATATATATATATATATTAATAAAGTATTTCTGATTCTGATTTATATATATATATATATATATATATATATATATATATATATATATATATATATATATATATATATATATATATATATATATATATATAAAGTATTTCTGATTCTGATTTATATATATATATATATATATATATATATATATATATATATATATATATATATATATATATATATATATATATATATATATATATTTTTCAGCACAATCCCATTCAAGATGATATATATAACACAATAATATTATGGCTATATAATGAACATAATTGGATACGAAGAGTATGTGAAAGTGACGACTTCCTTAAAATTTTGTGATCAATCAGAAATATCAAGCAGCTAAAATTCGTGTTTTGCATTTTTTGTAATGCATGTCATTTTGATTGATTTTTTTTATGATCAATGGATGTTTTTTTTAATCATAAAAAAGTTTAGTGAAGAGAAATTTTTTTTTTTGCTCCATGACTCGGGAAGGTTGTTTGCATTGGGTCAAATACATAAATGCTGTGCCAGGGGACTACAGATGAAAATTAGTTTCCGAATGGCCCGGATCCTACTTAAATATTAACACTGAATTAATAGTATTACTCTTGATTTTAATCATATTCAATAATGATATCTAACCTATTTACAGTTTACAACCTTGTCAAATGATATGAAACATGTGTTAATCACAAAGATTATTATCAAAGCTTAGGTCAGGCTGATTACAAAAATAAATACTAATCAAATATACTACAAAAGAGGGGATTCATAAAACCGATGAAAAAAATACATTTACATACAATTACGCAGTGCTAGAATAAATTAATCATAACTAAATCAATAAGGAATAATGGTTTCCAAAATAAACATCATCATATAGACTCTAAAAACTGATGATAAATAAATGTACATATTTATTCAAATTAAAATGATTTATAACCATTTACAAACTATGTTGTGCTAACATAAATACATTTGAACTAAATTGATAATGAATAATAATAATAACCACAATCTATGTTTCTGAAATAAACTGTCAATAAAGTTCAAGTGCAAATGAAAAATTATGACTTTTTTTGGGGATTCATAAAAACTGATGAAAAATACATTTACATACAATTATGCAGTGCTAAAATAAATACATTCTAACTAAATAAATGATGAATATGAATATTCCTTAAATAAACATCATCATATAGACTAAAATCTAATGAAAAATTAATGTACATATTTATAAGTATTTCTTACAATTTACAATGTTGTGCTAAATTAAATAAGTTGCAAGTAAATTGATAATAATAATAATAATTATGATGTATGTTTCTGAACTAAACTGTCAATAAAGTGGAAATACAAATGAAAATACAGCTTCACCAGTTTAGTCATAATTCTTGCACTTAAGAAACTCTAAGACTTTAGCGCCAAACTTCTTCTGTTTGCTTGATCTTGTCATTACTGCCACAAGTGGTGGAAAAGTGTATTACAACTGAGGAACAGATTGTTGTTGGCCCTATGGCTAAAAAACTAACTAAGTTGGTGAGCATGAAGTGATGAAGCCTGGCTGCTTGAGAGGCCAAAAGTCTTCTAAGACCATGTGAACAGTTCCATTGGGGTGGCTTCAATGACCTGAAGAACATTCACAGGTACGACAGAAGACCTGCTGATAAAACTCGGCCAAACACAATATTCTGTCTTGTTGTCCTTCGTAGTCTCCAGAAAAGAAACAACTCTTCCTGGCTGCTGGACGACAGTTTCCAAAGCTGGCGGACTCACGTTGAAGGAAGAGTGTTGCTCCCGGTCCAAAACACCCGAGACACGAACAAAGCCGCTTTTGGGGTCCACCACAAAGAGGTTGTAGGGGGGCTGGTCAGCTCCTGGTCCGGACAAGAAGTACTCCACTCGGGCAAACCTGTCTCTGTCAGAGTGGATCTAACAAGAAGAAGCAAAAGGACAAAATACAAGGAAAGTCTTTACATTGAGCCAGTCTCGCCTATCTATCCATCCATTTTCTACCGCTTGTCCCGTTCAGGGTCGCGGGGGGTGCTGGAGCCTATCTCAGCTGCATTGGGGCGGAAGGCGGGGTCTAGCTTAGTGTTTCACAATTATTTTCTGTCACACCAATACACGGGCTTACCTGGGCCCCACCCAGTCAGGGGCCCCCCTGGTTGTGCTAGTGGAATGCAATGATTGGTGTTCATGGATGTCAGTCACAGACACCTCTGCTTCGCCGCTAAATTAGCCCAAAAAAATCTAGCTACAAAAACGAGCTACAACTACAAAATGAGCTAAAAAAAAAAAAAGCTAATATAATAGCGTTAGCATGCTAACAGGTATCAATTGTCAAGCAACAAAATATTTGACGCTGCGGTGTCTACCTGCTAATTTAGCCAAAGAATGCTCGCATGCTAACGTGAGCACTCTAAAATGCTAACTGTAACTTGCGTCAAGTATCAAAATATATCACTCTGAGGTGTGTACCTGAAAAATGTGTTGAAAATGGTAGCGTTAGCATGCATCGAAATACATCTTAGATGTTGACCTACAAAGTGAGCTAAAAAAAGCTAATATACTAGCGTTAGCATGCTAACAGGTATCAATTGTCAAGTGACAAAATATTTGACGCTACGGTGTATGCCTGCTAAATGATCAAACAGGCTGGCATGCTAATATTAAAATGCTAATGACAGGGCCGCACTTTGGACACACCTTAATTAGACTGGGCTCCCAAACTCTTATGGGCTTAGTTCCTTAAAGGAAGAAGCTGTGAGGCCAGCTAGCTTAGCTCAGCCCTTGGTCAGGTTGGTGGTTCAAAGACTTTGTCAACAGCAAAACTTTCTTTCTCTTTGCCAACCTTTGCGATGAATTGTCGGCCCGTGTAGTCCACGTTCTCCATCAGCTTGGTGGGGGGGAGGATCCACTCTCGCCTCGTCCTCTTTGGAACCTCTTTGGCTGCAGCACCCACGACCTTGGAGCAGCACACAAAGGTCACACTCCAAAGTGGCAAACACACAAACACAAAACAAAAATGCAACAAATCTTGTGACTTTTTCTTGTCTTATTGGACTCGAACAAGCAGTGGGTGTGGTGCCATGACCACAACACCCGACCTTACTAGCATTAGCTTGTAGCTAGAACTGGACATACATCCCGGCATGCACCAGACCTTCATACATTCATGTCCTTTCAAAGTGACGTTAAAAGAAGGTTGCAAAATAGTTGTGTTTGTAAATAGAGACAACATTGATGTTAACGTTGGATCCACGTTGTCGGCTTGGGAAATTTCCAAATGTCCAACATTTCCCAACCTGACATTGATTCAACGTTGTCATGTTGTTTCAACCTCGTATTTGTGTTGTACAATACTGGATGGGAAATAAGCTCGTTAAAATAATAACCAAACGGCGGACATTTATCCATGAAAATATGGAGAAGTCGACGTTATCGCCGAGGGAGTTGGTTCACTCAAACGTGACGTAACTGACTGACCACCTGTATCGCCCCATGCCCGCACTTCCTGTTTCACACTGACAGAGATGTTGAAGTGTGATGATAATCTCTTGTCTCTCATTTGCCAGAACAACGCTCTCAACAGTACTGGATACACTTTAGAGTAGTCAGTGTATAGCTGCTATACAAATTATTAGGTCAAATTGAGATTTTTTGTATATAAAAAATGTTTAACTGATTTAAAAAAAAAAATTTTTTTTAGTCTATTCCTCATAAAAATATACTTTGTAGTGGCTCATAAAAGCCATTTTACACATTTTGTGACTTTAATTTCCCAATAAAACTTCTAAATATTACAATAAAATAATATTTTTATTGTGCAAAAATGATGTTAAAAAATACATTTATTATAATGTTTTTAACATTTTCAGTTTTGATGAATGAATAATATCATACATTAAATTCTACAAATGACTTTTGATTTCCCAATAAAATTTTTAAATATTACGATAAAAAGACATTTTTATTGTGCAAAAAATGATGTAAAAACCCTC